>NC_036874.1:1218139-1245973 GCF_002910315.2 Salvelinus sp. IW2-2015 | reverse complement strand
TGGGCGCACCGGATGTCCACCCTGAGAGAGAGGAGAGAGAGAGAGAGAGAGAGAGAAGAGAGAGAGAGAGAGAGAGAGAGAGAGAGAGAGAGAGAGAGAGAGAGAGAGAGAGAGAAGAGAGAGAGAGAGAGAAGAGAGAAGAGAGAGAAGAGAGAGAGAGAGAGAGAGAGAGATTGTAGAACAAGGTGGAAAAGGAGGAGAGTTGTAGTTAGATATAATGACATAGTGTTTTTAATGGTAGGTCTACATTTTCTAAGCCTGTAAACACTCAGTCACAATGAAGATGATCAACCGGCACAACCTTTGACCCAGGTGCTGTACTCACTGGAACTCATGGTGTTGCCCCATCCAGAGACGGTACACATGGTGCCAGCGGGGGCACAGCTGGTGGGCAGAGCAACAGGCTGCACGTAGGTGTTGAGGGTGGCGGGTTTGCTCAGCTTGATCAGCATGATGTCATTGTCGAGGTCGTAGGAGCTGTAGTTGGGGTGACGGATCACGCMMGAWGAAGAGATGAACTGCTCGCTACCCTCAGTCACCTGGATGTTGTGCTCGCCCAGACGCACCTCCACACGGCTGAAAGAGAGAGAGTTCCATTTGTACTTTTTTTACTTTCACAGTTCATGTGAATGTGGAGTTCACCTGTGTTCTTTAGTTTTAGAAAAGTTATTTTTAACAAATTGTTACAAGGTGTTATTCACTCAACATGTTGCTAGTAGTTCACATGGTAGGCTACTTACGACTTGTAGCAGTGAGCAGCAGACACAACCCAGTTCTCYTTGACCAGCGAGCCACCACAGAAGTGGTACCCAGAGTTCAGAGACACCTGGTGGGGCTGGGAGTAGGCCTTGCACTCATACCCTCCGACGATCTTGTCGTCCTCCGTGGCGACTGTAAACAGAGAGCAGGCACATTCTTAGCTATATTACCTCACCTTTTGAGATGGAAAAGCAAAGAACTGTGATAAAACAACAAGAACATATTTCTTAATAACGTCAAAGAACAAATGTGTGATGTTAGTGTCATTACACAGTCCTGTTCTTTTTTCTATGATCATTACTATCTCACAAAGCGGCTCCAATGAGCAGAACGAAGACCAGAGAAATCATGGTTGCTGTATGATCCTGTCGATGAAAGGGGTTAATCTGCACCCTAGTTTATATGCAATTGGGTGTGCCGCCCCGTTTAATGGAACTGTTTGATTGGTCAACAGAAAGCCAATCAGAGCAAAATGTGCACTGCCAACGTCAGCATTATGACACAGCAGTTTCATATGGTGTGGTATGAAGTTGACCCTAAAAGCAGCAAAAAGCTAAATATATTTGTCATTAGTCCCATACTTTTTAAGTGAGGTCTTACGCATCTGGTTTGGATTGAATTTCTTACAGGACACAGTGATACATGTACAATACACTACAACTGCCAGTTTGAGATGACCACTATTCTCTGCATGTTCAGACTGTATGTTGACCTCAACATGGCTGCAACACAGCTGTATGTTTCACACGCTGGTATTCTCTTGCAGAAGTTGACAAACAGAGCTTTGCTGCTCACAGGCCAATTTTAGCTTTGTAAACAAGTAAACTGGGTTTAAGGGGTTTTGTTGGAAAGTCATTCAAGGCTGTCGTAAAAATAGGCTCTGTATACCTTAGGGTCATGAGTTCATTACATAAGTTATACTGTATGCAGTTAATATACTGTAAAACACTCAAAGTAAGCACACACTTGGGTAGTGCAATTTATTATGCTAGCTATTGTCATGGATTCCCCCGGTATTGCTAATCATTCCGTTCACCAGTCCTGAGGTCTACGTCACCATCATTATACAACGTGACAGAATAATCAACCCATCTAATGGAGACAGCAGGAAAGGCTGAGCTGGCGACCATCGTGGGGACAGACTAGCATCACGAGAACTGTCTCTCCAGACTCGGCAGCGCCATGGACAGCGTAGTGGCAACCATCCTGCATTTGGAGGGGAATGTGCAGTCCCTCCAGTCCCCAGCACCGGTTCCGGCATCAGCCCCCACACCACCTCCACACCACCTCCATCCCATCTGAGCTGGTCCGTGGAATACCCCTGTCCTTCCCGGAGCGCTTTGACGGCGCCCCAGCGAGATGCAAGGGGTTCATTCTACAATGCGACCTGTACCTCGCTTGCTATGCCGAGGCTGTCTCCGGGAGAGACAGGGTTGCCACCGCCATCTCGGCACTGACCGGACGGGCCCTGGACTGGAGTGCCGCGGTCTGGGAAACGGGTGGACCCGAGGTCGAGTCCTACGAGCGCTTCATCCTCCTCTTCCACTCAGTGTTTGAGAGGGGGGTGAATGCCTACTCCAACTACGCCAAGGATCTAGGACCGCCTCGGAGTTTGGCATGGAGTTCCAGACCGTCGCAGCCTCCACCAGATGGAATGAGTCGGCTCTGGTCACCGTTTTCCACAGCGGACTGCGAGAGGAGGTACAGGTTAGCCTGCCGTGATGATAACCTGTCACTCGACCAGTTCATCAGCATGGCGATCCGGTTGGACAACCTCCTGCGGTCCCGACGAAGAAACTGCACGGAATCCAGAGCTCATGGCTACACCTGCTCTGTGGCCAGAGCCGATGGAGGTGGGCTCTGCACGTTTGCCCGAGGCAGCGCGTAGGAGAAGGAGGAATCTGTGCCTCTGCTCCTATTGTGGAGAAAGGGGTAATTTCTCCCTGACCTSCCCTCTATCCACTAATAGGCGAGGAGGTGACAAGCCAGGGAATTCCCCTGCTCCAACCCAGGGAGGATGCAAGATCTCCTCGCCTCTTCTGTCAACTCAACCAGTGTGTTTTCCCATTAAATGCCCAGAATCTTAGCTCTGATTGATTCCGGAGCTGCCGGGAATCTTTTAGGTAGAACACTGGCCACTGCATTACGCATTACTTTGGCTCCCCTACAGTCACCCATTTCAGTTCAAGCCCTGGGTAATCGTCCAATAGGGACAGGGCTCATACATCACCTAACTGTTTCCGTTTCTCTGCTGACACATGACACTCATTTAGAAGAGATCACCTTTTTGATTATAGACACCCCCACGCACTCCGTTGTTTTAGGTATCCCCTGGTTGAGTGGGCATAACCCTACTATTTCCTGGTCCGAGAGGAGACTGCTGGTTTGGTCACAGGGGTGTCAGGGGAGGTGCCTCGCAGTGTCTGTCAACACCACTATGGTGGAATGTCCGGACCACGCCCCTCAAGTGGATTTACCGGAGGAATACCAGGATCTGCACCGGGTTTTCTCTAAGACCCAGGTTACATGCCTGCCTCCTCATCGCCCCTGGGACTGTGCCATTGACCTGGTGTCTGATGCAGAACTCTCAAGAGGACCTGTCTATCCCCTCTCCTATGCGGAGACCGAGGCCATGGAGACCTACGTACAGGAGAGCCCCCAGCAGGGTTTTATCCGCCAATCTACGCCACCAGCCTCCTCAAGCTTCTTTTTTGTTAAGAAGAAAGCTGGGGGACTGCGCCCCTGCATTGATTATCGAACACTGAATAAAGCCACTGTTAAGTTCAGCTATCCTTTACCCATCCCAACGATCATCAAACAGATGCACGGGTGCAGTACTTCACGAAACTGGACTTGAGGAGCGCTTACAATCTGGTGGTCATTATGGCCTTTTCCACGACCACGGGGCATTAAGAGTATCTCGTGATGCCCTTTGGCCTGTATAACGCTCCTTCAGTCTTCCAGGCCTTTATTAATGAAGTGTTTAGGGACATGCTGGGACGGGGAGTTGTGGTTTATATAGACAACATTTTGGTCTATTCTGCTGACCGCGCCAAGCATGTCTCGTTGGTCAGGTCTGTGCTAGGAAGACTGTTGGAGCATAATCTATATGTTCGTTTTTCCAGCGGTCCGTGTCCTTTTTGGGCTAGTCAGGTCATGGTCCATCCCGAACTCCGTGAAAGCAGTCCAGCAATTCCTGGGGTTCGCCAACTATTTCCGGAGGTTACTGTACATTGTATTATGGTTTACATACCGTGTTAGTGTGCACTTGTTATTACGGGTCTCGTCCCGTGTATTTATTAGAGGTTTACACCTTGCTCTTTTGTTTGGGTTTACATCCCTGTGTTCCATATGTACGTGTTTGTTTTGGGCTTCGTCCCTGTCATTTTCATGACGTACTCTATTTTGGTTAGAGAAATAGAAAAACCTATTTTTGTATTCCTGTGACTGTCTCCCATCATTATACAACATGACAGGCATGAATATACCTTGACAGTAGATTAAAGTCTACACCCTGTCTCAACCCTAAACCTAGCTTCATGTCCAAGTCTCTGCTCAACCCGAACCTGAACCCTAACCCTAGCTTCAACCCTAACCCTAACCCGAGCTTCTCTTCCACATCCCTGCTCAACTCTAACCCTCAACCCTAACTAACCCTAGCTGCATGTCCACATCCCTGCTCAACCCAAACCTTAACCCTAAACTCTAACCCTAACCCTAGCTTCATGTTCCACATCCCAGGTCAACCCTAACCTCAACTCTATCCCTAACCCTAGCTTCATGTCCACATTCCAGCTCAACCCTAACCTCAAACCGAACCCTAGCTTCATGTCCAGATCACGACTCAACCCTAACCTTAACCCTAACATCATGTCCACATCCCAGCTCAACCCTAACCCTAATGTTTACCAACCTCAATTGAAAATACTGTTGTTGAGTGGAGATACTGAGTTAAGTAAGAATAATACAAGAATAATATGTTTATCCATCCCTTGAAAAATACCAAGTTTACTCAACTGAAAATAATTAAATAAGTAAATCAGTTTATCCAACTCATTATAAACATTTAACATACTCATGATAACTCATTTTGGCTCAACTGTAACCCTAGCCTCAACACTAACCCTAAAACTAACAGTAACCCCAGCTTTATGTTCAACCCAGGCAACACCCACCAAATGGGAGCAAACGTGCCTCAAAGGCTGTTGAAAAATGATGCGCACCGTTTTGGGGAACATGTGGTTCAGTACAAACAGTCACACAACGTAGCAACCGTTGAAGCAAACTGCACGCACCCCTGGCTCTCTTCTAACCCTAGGATTTGGTCAGATTCATAATTTTGTTACCATGTTACCATGTACCAGTAGCCAAAATTATTTTGGCTCATTACAGCATAACAGCATGTATTCAATAGCATACTGTAGAAGCAATATAGAACTGCTGTATACAGAAGACTCACCCAATATAGAGTACATTTAGATTTAATAGAGCAATGTGAAAAAAGCATAGCAGTTGTAACAGTAAGTCTTTTAACATATCACTTCTCTCTAAAATATACTCAAGTATATAACAACATAGAATACATAACTAATGTGTGCACTTACTGTGCCTACAAAAAATATTTGCCCCCATTCTAATTTTCTCTATTTTTGCATATTTTTTAGGGTGAACGTTATCAGTTCTTCAACCAATACCTAATATTAGACAAAGGGAACTTGAGTTTACAAATGATAAAAAATATAGACTTATTTATTTATTTAATTAACAAAGTTATGCAACACCCAATTTGCCTGTGTGAAAAAGTAATTGCCACCTTTAGCTGCAATGACTGCAACCAAATGCTTCCTGTAGTTGTTGATCAGTCTGACCCTGAGTATAGCCATGTCAGCAAAACATGTTTAGATTGGTAGCTGATCTAGGCAGCTATCTAAACTTGTAGTAATCATGGCCGAATACCAATCGGGCATGCACGGGGCCCCTATTGATTTATACTGTATCTATTTTTTATTATTATTATTTTTTAAATATTGTACGAGATCTTCAGTTTCTTGGCAATTTCTCACATGGAATAGCCTTCATTTCTCAGAACAAGAATAGACTGATGAGTTTCAGAAGAAAGTTATTTGTTTCTGGCCATTTTGAGCCTGTAATCGAACCCACAAATGCTGATGCTCCAGATACTCAACGAGTCTAAAGAAGGCCAGTTTTATTGCTTCGTTAATCAGAACAACAGTTTTCAGCTGTGCTAGCATAATTGCAAAAGGGTTTTCTAATGATCAATTAGCCTTTTAAAATGATAAATTTGTATTAGCTAACACAATGTGTCATTGGAACACAGGAGTGATGGTTACTGCTGATAATGGGCCTCTGTACAACCTATGTAGATATTCCATTTAAAAAATCTGCAGTTTCCAGCTACAATAGTAGCATTAACAATGTCTACACTGTATTTCTGATCAATTTGATGTTATTTTAATGTTTTTTTTTTTTTTTTCAAAACCAAGGAAATTAAACTTTTGAATGGTAGTGTATATATAGTTTAAACCTTTTGTCAATAGGGGGTGCTATTTGCACTTTGTAAAAAATTCGTTCCCAAATTAAACTGCCTCGTACTCAATTCTTGCTCGTACAATATGCATATTATTATTACTATTGGATAGAAAACACTCTCTAGTTTCTAAAAACCTTTGAATTATATCTGTGAGTTAAACAGAACTCGAGTGGAGCAATTTTCCTGTGAGGAAGTGAGAAGTCTGAAATCATGCAGGCTGTTCTGAGGTCGGTTTATTAATTTGCCTGTCTTCTATTGGTTGAGATGCACTGCATACGCCTTACCCTGGATGTCAGCAAATAGTGAGAATGTGAATGGAGTTGCTAGGCAGATCTGAGGCCTTATAAAGAGCTCGGAACGTGATGTCCTCTCTTCCTTCGTTCGCCATGACGCAAGACAGACCTCAGAATGGCGTTCTAGAAAGCTCCCGTTATAGCCCTTAGATATATCCGGCTCTGATTTTATTCGATATAGGTGTTAGAAACATCATAACGTAGTTATTTTAAACCGAGTTATTTCAGTTTATGTGAGTATATTGCGATTTTCGAAATTTTTCTTTGTGCTGCGCAATAGTGAGTTGGGCACGTTCTTCGCCACATGGCTAATGTTTACAGCTAATTCCAAAGTTGAAGGCGACAATCTACAACGAGCAACGATTCTTTTGGACAAAGGACAACTTGCCCAAGATTCTGATGGAAGCTCATCAAAAAGTAAGAACATTTATGATGTTAATTCGTTGTTCTGTTTGAAAAATGTAAAACTCCTATTCCACCATTGATTTCGATGCGGTCTGGCTTAACGCACGCTGTATGTCGTAGTAACGTTAATTTTAAAAATCACTCACAGCGGTGCATTAAGAACTAATGTATCTTTCATTTGCTGTCCAACCTGTATTTTTAGTCAAGTTTATGATTAGTTACTGATTAGATTTAGGTGCCTCTCCCAAGATTTCTTTCTGACATATTGTTGGCAGCTTGGCTACTTTTCTCAATGTATAACCACGATTTGTGCCGCTAAATATGCACATTTTCGAACAAACTCTAATGTATTGGTTAATATGATGTTATAGGACTGTCATCTGAAGAAGTTTGAGAAGGTTAGTGAAAAATTAAATATGATTTTGCTGTTTATTCGTTCTCCGCTATTGTTTGGCTTTGAATCAATGCTGTTTGTGGTGGGTCGCGTGCTATTGTACGCTAGCTACAGTATACTCCTATATTATGTTTTCGCTTGTAAAACACTTAAAAAATCTGAAATATGGCTGGTATTCACGAACGATCTTTGTCTTTCTTTGACTGTACGCTAGTTGTATATTTCGAGTAGAGTTGGTTTATATGATGAGTATTTAGGTAATTCACGTTGGTCTCTGTAGTTATTCTAGTTTGCTTTGGTGAGAATTGTGATGGTGGCTGCAATGGTAAACTATGATTTATACCTGAAATATGCACATTTTTCGAACAAAACATATGCTATACAATAAATATGTTATCAGACTGTCATCTGATGAAGTTGTTTCTTGGTTAGTGGCTATTTATATCTTATTAGGTCGAAATTGTGATAGCTACCTATGCAGTAAAAAAATGGTGGGAAAAAGGTTGTGTCTTTTGCTATCGTGGTTAACTAATAGATTTACATATTGTGTCTTCCCTGTAAAACATTTTAAAAATCAGAAATGATGGCTGGATTCACAAGATGTGTATCTTTCATCTGGTGTCTTGGACTTGTGATTTAATGATATTAGATGCTAGTATTTACTTGTGACGCTATGCTAGGCTATGCTAGTCGCTTTACTGATGGGGTGCTCCCGGATCCGGATTGTGTTGCAACTAGAAGTTAATATATTGTCCTTTCTTATTTCCCCTAACCCTACCATCCCTCCCTTAATTGGAAGAATTAATGGACATGAACTCTTAGTCTTAGTCGCCGCAATTCAACAGCTCAGACACAAGAGGTATGTGGCTGGTCTACAGTCAATCACGGATTACAAAAAGAAAACCAGCCCCGTTGCGGACCAGGATGTCTTGCTCCCAGACAGGCTAAATAACTTTTTTGCTCGCTTTGAGGACAATACAGTGCCACTGACACGGCCCGCTACCAAAACCTGCGGGCTCTCCTTCACTGCAAGGCTGCAGGCCCAGACGGCATTCCCAGCCGCGTCCTCAGAGCATGCGCAGACCAGCTAGCTGGTTGTTTACGGACATATTCAATCAATCCTTATCCCAGTCTGCTGTTCCCACATGCTTCAAGAGGCCACCATTGTTCCTGTTCCCAAGAAAGCTAAGTAACTGAGCTAAACGACTACCGCCCGTAGCACTCACTTCCGTCATCATGAAGTGCTTTGAGAGACTAGTCAAGGACCATATCACCTCCACCCTACCTGACACCCTAGACCCACTCCAATAGGTCCACAGACGACGCAATCGCAACCACACTGCACACTGCCCTAACCCATCTGGACAAGAGGAATACCTATGTGAGAATGCTGTTCATTGACTACAGCTCAGCATTTAACACCATAGTACCATACAAACTCGTCATCAAACCCGCCCTGTGCAACTGGGTACTGGACTTCCTGACGGGCCGCCCCCAGGTGGTGAGGGTAGGTAACAACATCTCCACCCCGCTGATCCTCAACACTGGGGCCCCACAAGGGTGCGTTCTGAGCCCTCTCCTGTACTCCCTGTTCACCCACGACTGCGTGGCCATGCACGCCTCCAACTCAATCATCAAGTTTGCGGACGACACTACAGTGGTAGGCTTGATTACCAACAACTACGAGACGGCCTACAGGGAGAAGGTGAGGGCCCTCGGAGTGTGGTTTCAGGAAAATAACCTCACACTCAACGTCAACAAAACAAAGGAGATTATTGTGGACTTCAGGAAACAGCAGAGGGAGCACCCCCCTATCCACATCGACGGGACAGTAATGGAGAGGGTAGTACGTTTTATTTTCCTCGGGGTACACATCACGGACAAACTGAATTGGTCCACCCACACAGACAGCGGTGTGAAGAAGGCGCAGCAGCGCCTTTTCAACCTCAGGAGGCTGGAGAAATTTGGCTTGTCACCAAAGCACTCACAAACTTCTACAGATGCACAATTGAGAGCATCCTGTCGGGCTGTATCACCGCCTGGTACGGCAACTGCTCCGCCCACAACCGTAAGGCTCTCCAGAGGGTAGTGAGGTCTGCACAACGCATCACCGGGGGAAAACTACCCGCCCTCCAGGACACCTACACCACCCGATGTCACAGGAAGGCCATAAAGATTCAAGGACAACAACCACCCAAGCCACTGCCTGTTCACCCCGCTATCATCCAGAAGGCGAGGTCAGTACAGGTGCATCAAAGCAGGAGCGAGAGACTGAAAAACAGCTTCTATCTCAAGGCCATCAGACTGTTAAACAGCCACCACTAACATTTAGTGGCCGCTGCCAACATACTGACTCAACTCCAGCCACTTTAATAATGGGAATTGATGGAAATTTATGTAAAAATGTACCACTAGCCACTTTAAACAATGCCACTTAAATAATGTTTACATACCCTACATTACTCATCTCATATGTATATGATATACTGTACTCTATATCATCTTCTGCATCTTGCCATCTTTATGTAATACAGTATCACTAGCCACTTTAAACTATGCCACTTTATGTTTACATACCCTACATTACTCATCTCATATGTATATGTATATACGTACTCTATACCATCTACTGCATCTTGCCTATGCCGTCTGTACCATCACTCATTCATATATCTTTATGTACATATTCTTATCCCTTTACACTTGTGTGTAAAGGTAGTAGTTGTGGAATTGTTAGGTTAGATTACTTGTTGGTTATTACTGCATTTTCGGAACTAGAAGCACAAGCATTTCGCTACACTCGCATTAACATCTGCTAACCATGTGTATGTGACAAATAAAATTTTATTTGATTTACATACTATGTACATTTTACAGACACAGTATATTTTACAATAGTTTCTTTTTGTTTGTTTTTAGTCCCATCCTTCAGCTCCACTCAACCCCTCCCATCTATCTCTGAACACCATCCAGTTTTGATTTATATTTGTCATATATCTTTTAATTGTGCTGTGATGTTTCACACAAGTCTAACCTTTCTAGTCTCATAGATTCTACATATTGTAAATTAAAGTTTTTGCTAAGAGTATCATTATATTATTAATCGATTGACTATGACTTTTTAAATCACCCAGCAGTGCTATTTGCAGAGTTAACTCTAGGTAAATGTTGCAATTCTTGAACTGCGACCCCACACAGGAAATTAAAAATGATTCTCTCCACCGTCAAGAGGGGGGCCACTCAAATGTCTTGCTGTGAGGGTGGTGGCCCCCCTACCACATCTCACATAGGACTCCAAAAGGCTAGAGCCGCCTGGTAATACCTTCAATCAATGTGTCACGCCCTGGCTTAGTATTCTTTGTTTTCTTTATTATTTTTAGTCAGGTAGGGTGTGACATGGGTATTTATGTGGGGTTTGTAGTGTCCAGTGATTTTAAGGTTTAGGGGTATTTAGAGTAGTTGGCTTTATGTTATGTTGTCTAGCTGTGTCTATGTTGGTGTAGTTGTCTAGGAAAGTCTATGGTTGCCTGAATGGGTCCCAATTAGAGACAGCTGTGTTCTGTTGTCTCTGATTGGGGCCATATTTAAGGTGCCATAGGCTTTAGTTTGTTGTGGGGAATTGTCTATGTAGAACGTTTGTAGCGTGTGTGTGTGTGTGTGTGTGGTGTGTGTGTTGTGTGTGGTGGGTGTGTGGTGTGTGTGTGTGTGTGTGTGTGGTGTGTGTGGTGTGTGTGTGTGTGTGTGTGTGTGTGTGTTGTGTGTGTGTGTGTGTGTGTGTGTGTGTGTGTGTGTGTGTGTTGTGTGTGTGTGTGTGTGTGTGTGTGTGTGTGTGTGTGTGTGGTGTGTGTGTGTGTGTTGTGTTGTGTGTGTGTGTGTTGTGTGTGGTGTGTGTGTGTGTGTGTGTGTGTGTGTGTTGGTTGTGTTGTGTGATGTGTGCGCACTACGTTATTTAGCTTCACGATCGTTTGTTGTTTTGGTAGTTTGTAAGTGTTTTGTTTCGTTTTGCCTTCTTCAATAATAAAGAGAAGATGGCTTATTTTCCTCATGCTGCGTTTTGGTCCGAATCTCTTCCACACGATCGTGACACAATGGTTATGTAGATCATTGGAAAAGTCAAGTAATGGGTGTACCAATCACAGACTGTAGCTTTTAGCTGTTGTAATGACATACTGTAATTGTCACAAATGTATATCAGAAACCAAGATGGCGTAGCAGTCAGACGTCTTTGTTCTTCGTCTAGTATATATKTTTTTATATCTTTTTTCTTTGCAGATCTTTTATATTTTTCTAAACCTCAACTTCAAAATACTCTCCTGCAACCTGCCTCACTCAATGCAGTGTGGTTCTGTCTCTTCTAAAGAATTCTTATTCACCTCCAAACCGGTATTCCCCCAACAGAAGCTAGCCAGCTAACTAGCTACTAGCTAATTAGTAAGCTAACCACTGCTAGCGGTCATCAGCTAACCTTTAGCTCGGAAAGCTCTCGCCAGTTTGTACAACACGATTCAAAACAGAACATACTGGACCTATCTTCTCTCCATATCCCCGGATTCCTACCGCAAGCTCTGAACATTTTCACCTGGATTACCACAGCTAGCTAGCTGCAATCCGTGTGACTATTCCTGGTTTAACGTCGCGTCCCTGTCGCGAAGCTAGCATCAATTAGCCTGGATCTAGGCCCATATCCCGGCTAGCAGAAGAAGCCCAACAGCCACTCCTGGGCTATAACACCATTTTTGCTAACTGGCCCGGACCCCCTTCTACTGTCGGTACGGGGCACGGAACCCCGCGATCCTTCACAACTGGACTACCGACGAAATCTGCTCGAGGGGGTACTCAAACTGGCTCCGCGGAACTGCTAGCCGCGGCCCGCTAACGTTAGCTGTTTAGAGCACACCGGACTGTTAGCTTAAGAGGCCCATCGGACAAATTCTTCGGCCGCTATACCTATTTTGCCAATTGGCCTGGTTTACCACACGGAGCCCTGCTGATTCGTCTGCCCACATATTCAGCACGAGGGGGCCACAACAGACTTTCTTCCATCCTGACATCCTTCTAAGGCCCTGCTGCTAGCCCTGGCCCTTTAGCTGCCTGAAGCCACTCACTGGACTCCCATGATTACTCGGCTATGCATGCCTCTCCCTAACGTCAGATCACTGCACCTGTACATAGTGTTGATAAAACGTTTACTGGAGACAGGAGATCAAGTTGAGACATAGGACGAGGTGGATATTTGTATAATAAGGCAGTTTATTCACAGGTAAAAATATCTTAGCAATCGTGCAGCACGGCCCCTTCTGTCTGACTCGTATGGAATCGTCGGAAAAGGGAGCTCTAAACAGGTTGTGCTGATTATATATGCAACAAGTAAAGTAGGTTGATCTTGTAGTCTGGCCTTCCGATTGGTCGATCTGGGTCGTGGGTAGTCCTGTCCGGGCCTGATGTCGACGTTCCATTGGCTCTTAACACAGTTCTTTGTCTTAGAGTCTCATCCTCGAACAGAATGCATGTGCGTTTGTTTTAACAGGGGCCTGTTCATGGGGGAGGGGAGTGTGTGTGGGTCTGTGGTTATTATAGGGGTACGAAGTGTGGGGTATAGTGGGGGATGGGTGCATGTTGTGCCAAGTATAGCTTGTGTTGAGAAGTTGTTAAAACAAGTTGTCAGTATCTATTACAATTTCTTACAATAGCCAATCTGTAAACAGCCCATCCAACTATCTCATCCCCATACTGTATTTATTTATTTATCTTGCTCATTTGCACTCCAGTATCTCTACTTGCACATTCATCTTCTGCACATCTACCATTCCAGTGTTTAATTGCTATAWTGTAATTACTTCGCCACCATGGCCTATTTATTGCCTTAACTCCCTTATCTTACCTCATTTGGACTCACTGTATATAGACTTTTTGTTTTCTTTTTTTCTACTGTATTACTGACTGTGTGTTTTGTTTATTCCATGTGTAACTCTGTGTTGTTGTATATGTCGAACTGCTACGCTTTATCTTGGCCAGGTCGCAGTTGTAAATGAGAACTTGTTCTCAACTAGCCTACCTGGTTAAATAAAGGTAAAATAAAATAAAAAATACATTCCACTTGCAATGCTATACAGAACCAAATATTTCACTACATACTTGACCATGTACTCTATGCTGCATGCATGTGTAGTAGAGTTAAAATGGTTATTCCATCAAACTTCAAATTATTAGAATAGTACACAACGCAGAACAGAACAACCAGGTTGAGGGTCAGTGGCCAAAGCCCGCAAACAAAAATATTCCAAGTTCAGACAGAGGGGAGTCAGATCGCTATGATCGCCAGGAACTTTACTTTTGGTGTCTATTTTTAATTGTTGCGCTACTGGTGCTGCCTGTTGATGTTAGGTAGGCAGCTACAGTAGCTGAATGATGTTAACGTCTTCGGGTTTTATTTCAATACATTTATTTTATTTCATCCGGGTGCTTGTGTCACCTACTAACACCATGGTACTACCCGTAGCTCCCGCTCTCCTGAGTCCGAGAAAACACTGAGAGAGAAAGATCAACATAAAAGCCTAAAAGACAGCCGGGGTGTCGCTCTTCATTTCTTGGTTGTCCTGTGGTACATAAGAAACCCGCTACACATGTATGAGGAACATTCATAAGTATATATATATATGTAATATATAACCTTGGGAAAATGGCTCAGTAAACTGAAATTATGTTAAATGTTTTATTTGTCATTAGTATTTAATCTCCAGTATAAAAGATGGATGTTGAACTGCACAGGATGTTGTAGAGTTGTGGGACCGTATTGAAGGACCAAAGCTAGGATGAAGGGAGAGAGGGAGGAAGAGAGAGAGAGAGAGAGAGAACTACATGTGAAGGAGATGTGTCACGCTGCATGAGACAAATACAGTAGTGGTCACACCAGATATTGACTGGTTTTCTGATCCACGCCTCTACCTTTTTTTATTAAGGTATGTGTGACCAACAGACGCATATGTGTATTCCCAGTCGTGTGAAATCCATAGATTAGGGCGTAAATAATTTATTTCAATTGACTAATTTCCTTATGGACTGTAACTCAGTAAAATCTTTGAAATTGTTCCATGTTTCGTTTACATTTTTGTTCAGAGTAAAAACATTATGTAAGATCCAACAATGTTCATGTTGCACTACATAGTATTTCAGTAGCAACACAACTCTCACAGACAGAATACTCTAAATGAGTAATGTTCCTTGTTTTTTCTTGTTGTATTAATAAAAAAAAATGTGTTAAGGTGACACAATGAATTTACCCCCTGCATCTTTTAGTAGTTACTAGTTTCTCTGGTGTTTACTAGTAATACCACTTGACATAAGAAGATAGAAAGACCTTTACAAAGATTTCTAAGGACAGTGAGAGTACAAACATAACAGCAAAAAAGTATTCAGTGTTAAATGCTTTATTTATCGTAAACATAAATAATGTATAATCTCCTGTACAAAAGGTGGATGTTGATGTGGAACGGGATGTTGTAGAGTTGTGCGAARGTACTGGACGACCAAAGCTAGGATCAGATTTAGTAGGTGGCCATGGTGCTGGTCAGCCAGTCGTTGAAGATGCAAACCTGGAGGAAGAGAAGAAGAAGAGAGACATTAGTGGACACGCTCAATGGGAGGCAACATGAAAACCATCAATCTATGTTTTATAGACTCAATGCCTTTTTCCTTCAGGAAACCAAAGTGATGTCACAGTGACATATGAATGTTGACGTTTTCCTCAAACACAACAGGAAAACTATTTTCCTGTCTTACCTTGGCGTAGACACCGGGGTTACCGGGCTCGGCACAGCCGTAACCCCAGGACACAACACCGTGGAGCTCACCGTTGCACACCACTGGGCCACCAGAGTCACCCTGAGAGAGAGCGAGAGCGAGAGCGAGAGACAAGTGATATGAATTGGTTATTTCGTTATCAATTTCTAATCAATTGAAAAGTAAATTTAAAGTCATCATTGGTACCACTGAATTGAGGTCAGAGTGGTAAGTACCTGGCAAGAGTCCTTGCCTCCCTCCAAGTATCCAGCACAGAACATGGCGTTGGTGATCATGCCAGGGTAGGAGTTGTTACAGTCGCTGTAGGACAGGATGGGGATGTTCAGGCACTGCAGCTTGTTGCTGTCAGCAGCTGTAAGGAAAAGGAGAGAGAGAGAGAGAGAGAGAGAGGGGTGGAGGGAGGAAGGTAGAAGAAGGTGTAAAAGGAGGAGAGTTGTAGTTAGATATAATGACATAGTGTTTTTAATAGTAGYTCTACATTTTCTATGCCTGTAAACAGTCACCATGAAAATGATCAACCGGCACATGTAACCTTTGACCCAGGTGCTGTACTCACTGGAAGCTTCATGTGTTGCCCCATCCAGAGACGGTCACATGGTGCCAGCGGGGCACAGCTGGTGGCAGAGCAACAGGCTGCACGTAGGTGTTGAGGGTGGCGGGTTTGCTCAGCTTGATCAGCATAATGGTCATTGTGATGTTGTAGGAGCTGTAGTTGGGGTGAGGGATGACGTGGGAAGAAGAGATGAACTGCTCGTTACCCTCAGTACCTGGATGTTGTGCTCGCCCAGACGCACCTCCACACGGTTGAAAAGAGAAGAGGAGTTCATGGGAATGTGGAGTTCCTTGTCTCCTTTAGTTTTGCAAAAGTTAAGCTTATCAAATTGTTGCTAGTTGTTATTGACTCAACATGATGCTAGTAGTTCAAATGGTAGGCTACTTACGACTTTGTAGGCAGTGAGCAGCAGACACAACCCAGTTCTCATTGACAGCGAGCCACCACAGAAGTGTACCCAGAGTTCAGAGACACCTGGTGGGGCTGGAGTAGGCCTTGCACTCATACCCTCCGACGACTCTGTCGTCCTCCGTGGCGACTGTAAACAGAAGAGCGGCCACATTCTTAGCTATATTACCTCACCTTTTGAGATGGAAAAGCAAAGAACTGTGATAAAACAACAAGAACATATTTTCTTAATAACGTCAAAGAAAACAACATGTGATCGATGTTAGTGTCATTACACAGTCCTGTCCTTTTGTCTATGATCATTCTATACTCACAAGCGGCTCCAATAGCCAGAACGAAGACCAGAAGAATCATCGGTTGCTGTATGATCTGTCGATGAAAGGGGTTAATCTGCACCCCTAGTTTAATAGCAGAATTGGGTGTGCCGCCCCCGTTTAATGGAACTGTTTGATTGGTCAAGTGAAATCCAATCAGAGTCTAAAGTGCGCTGCCAAGGTCAGCATTATGACAAAGCAGTTTCCCATCATGGTGTGGTATGAAGTTGACCCTAAAAGCAGCAAAAAGCTAAATATATGTTGTCATTAGTCCCAGTACTTTTTTAAGTGCAGTTCTTACCATCTGGTTGATTGAATTTCTTACAGGACACAGTGATACATGTACAATACACTACAAACTGCCAGTTTGAGATGACCACTATTCTCTGCCATGTTCAGACTGTATGTTGACCTCAACATGGCTGCAACACAGCTGTATGTTTCACACGCTGGTATTCTCTTGGAGAAGTTGACAAACAGAGCTTTGCTGCTCACAGGCCAATTTTAGCTTTGTAAACAAGTAAACTGGGTTTAAGGGATTTTGTTGGAAAGTTATTCAAGGATGTCGTAAAAATAGGTTCTGTATACCTTATATGGCCATGAGTTCATTACATAAGTTGTATAATCATAAGTTCCTCCAAAAATCATTATACTGTATGCAGTTAATATGCAGTAAAACAATCAAAGTAAGCACACACTTGCGTAGTGTAATTTATTATATTAGGTATTAACACAAGATTCAAATAAACAGTTGTACTTTGACAGTAGATTAAAGTCTACACCCAGGCTCAACCCTAACCTTACCCATAATCCTCAACCCTAACCCTAGCTTCTCTTCCAAATCCCTAATCAACCCAAACCCAAACCTTAACCCTCAACCTAACCCTAACCCTCAAACCTAAACCTAGCATCATGTCCATATCATGAGTCAACCCTTAACAATAACATCATGTCCATATCATGACTCAACCCTAACCACAGTTTTTTGTTCAATACAGGGGTGCGGTAAGTATAACAGATATAACAGGTTTGTTGTGGTGTCGTATTCGTTCCATTTTTTTATAATTAATTTAATGGTGCTCCGTGGGATGTTCAAAGTTTCGGATATTTGTTTTTAACTCAACCCTGATCTGAATACTTTTGCAAGGCACTGTACATCACAGAAGACTGAAATATAACAATTTTTTTTTTATATAACCTTTGAAAAAAGATTCAGTAAACTGAAATTGTGTTAAAAAAAAATGTATCTTTGTCATTAGTACTTAATCTCCAGGTTAAAATGTGGATGTTGAACGGAACAGGTTGTTGTAGAGTTGTGGGACCATATAGAAGGAACAAGGATAGGATCAGACTTAGTATGTGGCCATGGTGCTGGTCAGCCAGTCGTTGAAAAAGCCCAGCTGGAGGAAGAGAAGAAAATGGGAGACATTAGTGGACACACTCAATGATAGGCAACATAAGAACCATCAATCTATGTTTTATAGACTCAATGCCTTTTTCCTTCAGGAAACCAAGGGATGTATATATCTTGATGTTTTCCTCAAACACAACAGGACATTTATTTTTCTGTCTTACCTTGGCGTAGACACTGGGGTTGCCAGGCTCGGCACAGCCGTAACCCCAGGACACAACACCCTGGAGCTCACTGTTGCACACCACTGGGCCACCGGAGTCACCCTGAGAGAGAGAGAGAGAAAGGAGGTAAGTGATATGAATTGGTTATTTCATTATACATTTCTAATCAATAGAACAAGTCTATTTAAAGTCATATTTGTGGTACCACTGAACTGAGGTCAGTGTGGTAAGTACCTGGCAAGAGTCCTTGCCTCCCTCCAAGTATCCAGCGCAGAACATGGCATCTGTGATCATGCCAGGGTAGGAGTTGTACAGTCACTAGGATAGGATAGGGATGTCCAGGCTGTTGCTGTCAGCAGCTGTAAGGAGTGGGAGAGAGAGAGATAGAGAGAGAGGAATGGAGGGATGGAGGGAGAAGAAGGAAGAGAGTGCTGGTTAGATATAATGACATTGTGTTCCTAATTGTATATTTTCTATGCCTTTTCAGTCACCATGAAGATGACCAACTGGCACATGTAACCTTTGACCCAGGTGCTGTACTCACTAGAACTCATGGTGTTGCCCCATCAGAGACGGTACACATGGTGCCAGCGGGGCACAGCTGGTGGCAGAGCAACAGGCTGCACTGTAGGGTTTGAGGTGGCGGGGTTTCTCAGCTTGATCAGCATGATGTCATTGTCGAGGTCGGTAGGAGCTGTAGTTGGGGTGATGGATCACGCGGGAAGAGAGATGAACTGCTCGTTACCTCCAGTCACCTGATGTTGTGCTCGCCCAGACGCACCACACGACTAAAGAGAGAGAGAGTTCCATTTTTAAGTTTCTTACTTTCACAGTTCATGTGAATGTGGATGTTCACCTGTGTCCTTTAGTTTTGCTAAGTAATTTTAACAATTGTTGCAAGGTGTTATTGACTCAACATGATGCTAGTAGTTCAAATGGTAGGCTACTTACGACTGGTAGCAGTGAGCAGCAGACACAACCCAGTTCTCATTGACCAGCGAGCCACCACAGAAGTGGTACCCGCAGAGTTCAGAGACACCTGGTGGGGCTGGGAGTGGCCTTGCACTCATACCCTCCGACGATCTTGTCGTCCTCCGTGGCGACTGTAAACAGAGAGCAGGCACATTCTTAGCTATATTCCTCACTTTTGAGATGGAAAAGCAAACATAGTTCCTTAATAACGTCAAAGAAACAAATGTGTGATGTTAGTGTCATTACACAGTCCTGTTCTTTTTCTATGATCATTACTATACTCACAAGCGGCCTCCAATGACAGAACGAAGACCAAGAAATCATGGTTTGCGGTATGATCCTGTAGATGAAAGGGGTTAAACTGCACCCCTGGTATTATGCAGAATCGTCTGTGCGCGATGTTTGATTGGTCAAGAGAAAGCCAATCAGAGATAAAATGTGCACTGCCAAGGTCAGCATTATGACACAGCAGTTTCCATCATGGTGTGGTATGAAGTTGACCTAAAAGCAGCAGAAAGCTAAATAATGTTGTCATTAGTCCAAGTACTTTTTAAGTGCAGGTTCTTGCCGTCTGAATTTGATTGAATTTCTTACAGGACACAGTGATACATGTACATTACAACAACTGCCAGTTTGAGATATCATCTATTCTCTGCATGTTCAGACTGTATGTTGACCTCAACATGGCTGCAACACAGCTGTATGTTTCACACGCTGGTATTCTCTTGGAGAAGTTGACAAACACAACTTTGCATCTCACAAGGCCTATTTTAGCTTTGTAAACAAGTAACTGGGTAGAAGTTTTTTGGAGGGAAAGTCATACAAGGCTCTGGTAAAAAAAAAAAAAWCATTATACTGTATGCAGTTAATATGCAGTAAAACAATCAAAGTAAGCACACACTTGGGTAGTGTAATGTATTATATTAGGTATTAATACATGATTTAAACAAACAGTTGTACCTTGACAGTAGATTCAAGTCTACACCCCGGCTCAACCCTAACCCATAACCTTAGCCTCAACCCTAATCCTACCTTTATGTGCACGCCCAGAGACCAGCCTGAATGTGAGAGTGAATGGAGAGCCATGTAAAGCCATCCTAGACTACGGCTCCCAAGTGACCATCATCCACCGCTCATTCTACCAGAGCCATCTTAGTCACTTGCCTCTCCAGCCTATCAAGGTTTTACCTCTCTGTAGGTTGAGTGAAAACAGCTACCCCTCCGACGGCTACATTGAAGTCACCATCAAYTTTCCAGCTGAAGTGGTGGGTGTCCAGAAGCCTTTAAACACACTTGCCTTAGTGTGCCCAGAGCCCCCAACACATGATGACTATTCCATGGTCTTGGGAACAAACTCCAACATGTTCTCTGTGCTAGGGAAGCTGTGAGAGATGCTGGACCGTGCGACGCAAGAGGGTGTACGCCATCAGAACTCCAACTGCCTAATGACCTACCACCAGAGGGAAAGAGAGCACACTCTGAGAGAGGAGGGTCCTATAGGGTTCCTTAAACATACCTCTGGGAAGCCCTTGACTTTTCCCCCCTGGCTGAAGCAGAGATTGAAGTCTGTAAGGAATTCACCAAGGCAACAAGACTCACACTGTCTTGGTCGAGCATTTTGAGAAGAGTGCAATGGCTAGTGAAGTAATTGTGACCAGTGGTATCCATACCATGCCTTCTGATGAGTTCTGACTCTAAACTTTAAATATTGTTAATTATCAGGTATCCTATTGAAATATTGAGCTCGGAATGTATTGAGTAAATGGAAGGCAATCACATGTTTGCAGGCACTGATACGGGTGGAGAGATGTAGTTTAGTGAGGAATGAGGGGCCGAGGTCAGGTCAGGTCACATTAAGGGAGAAGGAACAGTTTATGGCCCGCATCACTTAACTTCCTGCCTAGCAATAAAGATGAAATGTTTAGATGGAAGGAGGACACAATACCCAATTCGYTGTATATATACTACCAATGGTGGAAACATGTATTTGTCTGTGCAGCTGTATGACCCAATGGGTGAATAAACCTGGTTTGAGCTTTACTAATCGTCCGTGAATTTAATTTAGAACCTAACACTTRCCAGGGAAGCAGGTGCATCACCCAGAAAATAAAAAATGAAGGCATGCAGCCTGTAACTCTGTAACCTCGGCTGAAAATGGGGGAACTGCACTCTGTTCAATCCTGACCTGTTCGACATCGGTGACTCTCCTATGCCATTTGACTGTAGAGAGCACCTGAGAAGACCACTGAGTGAGAGAGCCCAAGCATTTTCACTGAATGAGTGGGATGTAGGGTGTGATAAAGGAGTGGCGTATCAAATAAGGATGATCGCCCATTCAGAGAGAAGTCTCACAGAATTGCTCCTGCAGATGTAGAGGATGTCCGAAAACACCTGGGAGATCTGCTGGAGGCTGGAATCATCTCTGACTCTCAGAGACCCTGTGCATAGTCGTTGTTTGGAAGAAAAGTGACCAAATCAGGTTATGCATTGACTATCGCACCCTGAACAGACGGACCATCACCAACCAGTATACTGTCCCCAGAATACACAATGTGTTGGACTGCTTGACTGGAAGCAAGTGGTTTTCAGTGCTGGACCTCCGAAGTGGCTACTATCAAATCCACATGAACGAGGCGGACAAAGAAAAAACAGCATTCATCTCTCCCCTCAACTTTTATCCGTTTGAGAGGATGCCACAAGGAGTCACTGGAGCCCCACCAACATTCCAGCGCTTTATGGAGAAAGCAGCGAGTGACATGAATCTCCTGGAGGTGCTTGTGTACCTCAAGGACTTGATAGTCTTTGGGAAGACCCTTGAGGAGCACAAAGAGAGGCTTATGAAGGTGTTGGACCAGCTGGAGGCCTGTGGGTTGAAGCTCTTGGTGGAGAAGTACCAGTTCTGCCAGATGCCAAACCTTGTCCAAACCAACCTCAAGACCCTTCAGTCTTTCCTGGGGTTCTGTGGAAATTACAGAGGGTTCGTCAAAAGTTACTCCTCCATCGTGCATCCACTTCATGAGCTGACAAAAAAACTATGCTCCAAAGGGAAACAGAGTCGACCAGTCAAACCCCCTTCCTGGAGTTACTTACTTCAAGGACTGTGAGCCATTTGGAAATCATTGGACCCCAGAATGTGAAGAGGCCTTCATTAACATCCTGAACCACCTCACATCCTCTCCTGTGTTGGTCGTTGCAGACCCAAGCAAGCCTTACCTGCTCCACATTAACGCCAGCTTAATTGGCCTGGGAGAAGRGCTGTATCAAAAACAAGAATAGGAGTGTCTCTCTATGGAACAAGGTGTGCTCTACAGACTRCATAGAGTCCCCAGTCAGGTCAAAAGAAAGCAGCTGGTTCTCCCCAAATAATTCAGAGCCGTGGTCATGAAGTCTCTCTACAATGATATGGGACATTTAGGTTATGAGTGGACATGATCTAGCCAGTGCTGGGTTCTACTGGCGCTTCATGTTCAGAGATATTCAGTTTCACTGCAGGTCATGTGCAAGGTGCGTGCAGCTGAAGACACTAAATCAGCAGCTTTAGTGAACATCACCACTGTAGCCCCCCTAGAGTTTGTGTGTATAGACCTTCCTCTCTCTGGAGAATGACACAAAGAGCATCAGTAACATCCTCGTAGTGACAGATCACTTCACTCGCTACGCCCAAGTTTACACCACTTAAGACCAGGAAGCCAGCACTGTGGCCAGGGTGCTTTGGGAGAAGTTCTTTGTCCATTGTGGCCTGCCTTCCCGCATAAACTCTGATCAGGGCATCAGGGCAGAAACTTTGAAAGAAGACTCATCCAGGAAGTCTTTCAGCTGGCTGGGTGAAGAAGTCACGTACATCGCCATACCATCACTTCACCTCATTACAGAGTGTTTTCTTGCACCACACACATATACTTCTGAGAATTTTTTGGTTTGAGGGTGTGTTTTTATATGCCTGTGCTCTACTGTTGCATAGTGTTAAGCTCAAGGTGTATTGTAAACTGTGTTATGTTTCGAATTCATTGTGATACCTAATCTTATGTTTTATGTATAAGTTGTCGGGACGTCAAGTTTTCCTAGTGAGGGGTGAATGTAGCCTCCTGTAAAGATTCTTGAACTTCCCGCGTCCCCGTACAGAACTGTCCGCATCCATGTACGGTGTGGCGTGAAGTAGATTGGGCGGGTACGTGCGTATTGGATGGAGGTGATCTTGGAGAACAATGACGGAGTTCGCTAGAGTGTTGCAACACCGAAGTTTATTGTTCAATTTGCTTTTGTTTAATAGGCCGGGACAGTATGAGTATAGCCAACTCCATTTCACTCACTGTACTTGTTTAATGTTGTGGTTTACCGGATTTGTCATCATCCTTGAGGGACATACAAACAACCTGCTGGCTAGCAAAGCTAGTCAGTACAGCTAGCTACTCAACCCACAGCATCCTAGTGATCCTACCAGTACATCATCGCCAGCTACATTCAGTTATTGTGCAAGTTACCTCATGGCACCAACGTAACAATTTTTCTTCCGTCCCTCTCCTCGCCCCACCCTGGACTTGAACCAGGGACCTTCTGAACACATCGGCAACTGCCTCCCACGAAACATTGCTACCTATTGCTCCACAAAAGCCACAGCCCTTGTAGAGTAAGGGAAACAACTACTTCAAGTTCTCAGAGCGAGTGACTTCACCGATTGAAACGCTACTAGCGCGTCCCGCTAACTAGCTAGCCATCTCACACAGGTTACAGTTGTAGCACATCAGTTCTCTCTGAACTGTACGCAACCATAACCCCCATAGAATAGGTAACTAATGTTTGCACTCAAATAGAAAATGTGATATATGAAATATATTAAAGATGTTCATATTGAGAATTCCTCCTAACAGTTTAAATTGTTAAAGGGATAGCTCAACCAAATAAAAAATACATGTTGTCTTAAGGATTGCTATAGAGCAGGGGTATTCAACTCTTACCCTACAATGTCCGGAACCTGATGGTTTTCTGTTCTAGAGTTGAGGGCTATAGGGAGTCTTTAAAAAGCAGAATTATCGACAGAGCAATGCGCTTGTCAACAATGCGCATATGACTGAATCATGACCCGTGTTTCGAAGTTATAGTGTTTGTTTACAGTTACATTGTTTACAAACAATGGAGTAAAATGTACTTATATGTTGAGTTCTTTTCTAATATTTGTATTTATTTAACATGTATTTAACTAGGCAAGTCAGTTAAGAACAAATTCTTATTTACAATGACAGCCTACCAGAAGGCAAAAGGCCTCCTGCGGGGACTGGGGCTGGGATAAATCTATAAAAAAAATCTATAAAAATATAGGACACAACACACATGACGACAAGAGAGACACCACAAGACTACATAAAGAGAAACCTTAGACAACATGGCAGCTACGCATGACAACACAACATGACAAC
Source organism: Salvelinus sp. IW2-2015 (assembly GCF_002910315.2). NCBI lineage: Eukaryota > Metazoa > Chordata > Actinopteri > Salmoniformes > Salmonidae > Salvelinus > Salvelinus sp. IW2-2015. The sequence goes on along the minus strand of NC_036874.1, from coordinate 1,221,535 downwards.
AACAAGGTAGCAACACAACATGGCAGCAGCCCAACATGGTAGCAGCACAAAACATGGTACAAACATTGGGCACAGACAACAGCACAAAGTGCAAGAAGGTAGAATACATCACGGGAAGCAGCCACAACTGTCAGAAAGAATGTCCATGACTGAGTCTTTGAATAAAGAGATGGAGATATAACTGTCCAATTTGAGTGTCTGATGGGGTACGACAGATTACCTGAGCTCCTGYGGCATTTATACATTATACTCTTCAAGAATCAATGGTTATAGCATTTCTTTAAAAGTCAAGAAATATATGTACCAATCATAGACTATAGCTTTCAGCTGATGTAACTCCAGCATTTATTAACTGTCACAAATGAAGACATTCCACTTGCAATCAACACTCTCTTGATGCTATACAGAACAAAATATTTCATATCATACATGAATATGGGCTCTATGCTACAGGCATGTAAGAAGTACCTTTGAGAGTATATTCACTTTTTTATTTATRTTTGGGGAAAATATTCAGTAAACTGAAATGGTGTTAAATGTTTTATTTGTCATTAGTAAATAATCTCCAGTATAAAAGGTGGATGTTGAACTGCAAACGATGTTGTAGAGTTGTAAGGACCGTGCTGGAGGACCGAAGCTAGGATCAGACTTAGTAGGTGGCCATGGTGCTGGTCAGCCAGTCGTTGAAGATACAAACCTGGAGGAAGAGAAGAAGGGAGACATAGAAGGGAGACATAGATAGTGGACACACTCAATGGGAGGCAACATGAGAAKCATCAATCAATGTTTTATAGACTCAATGTCTTTTTCTTTTGGGAAACCAAGTGATGTATGAATGTTCTGTCTTACCTTGGCGTAGACACCGGGGTTACCGGGCTCGGCACAGCCATAACCCCAGGACACAACACCCTGGAGCTCACCGTTGCACACCACTGGGCCACCGGAGTCACCCTGAGCGAGAGAGAGGAAGGGAGAAAGAGAGAGAAATTAATAGTTATATACAATTTATAATTATTTCTGTATTCATTTAACTGAAAAAGTCAATTTAAAGTCATCTTTGTGGTACCACTGAACTGAGGTCAGAGTGGTAAGTACCTGGCAAGAGTCCTTGCCTCCCTCCAGGTATCCAGCGCAGAACATGGCGTTGGTGATCATGCCAGGGTAGGAGTTGTTACAGTCGCTGTAGGACAGGATGGGGATGTTCAGGCACTGCAGCTTGTTCTTGTCAGCGGCTGTAAGGAGAAGGAGACAGAGAGAAATGGAAGAATGGAGAGAGGGAGAAGGAGGAGAGTTATGGTTATATATAATGACATTGTGTTATAGTTACAATACCTGTAAACACACTCAGTCACCATGAAGATGACCAACTGGCACATGCGTCTTTCAAGATAATTCGTAAAATCCAAATAACTTCACAAATCTTCCATTTTAAAGGGTTTATAACACTGTTTCCCCATGCTTGTTTCATGAACCATAAACAATTAATGAACCATCGCACCTGTGGACCAGTCGTTAAGAAACTACTAACGCCTTACAGACGGTAGGGCAAGCAAGGCCACAGTTATGAAAACTTAGGACACTAAAGTCGACCTTTCTACGACTCTGAAAAACACCAAAAGAAAGATGCCCAGGGTCCCTCGCTCATCTGCGTGAACGTGCCTTAGGCATGCTGCAAGGTGGGCATGAGGACTGCAAGATGTGGCCAGGGCAATAAAATTGCAATGTCCGTACTCGTGGGGAGACCCGCCTAAGACAGCCTACAGGTACGACAGGAAGGATAGCTGATCATCCTCGCAAGTGGCAGACCACGTGTCCACACACCTGCACAGGATCGGTACATCGAATATCACACGCTACAAGGACAGGCTACACGGATGGCACAACAACTTGCCGCGAGTTACACCCGGAATGCACAATCCCTCCATCAGTGCTCAGACATGCCGCAATAGGCTGAGAGACGCTGGACTGGGCTTGTAGCTGTTGTATATGCAGGTCTCACCGAGACTTCATTCACCGCGTAACTAATGTCGCCACTATTAGAGGCCGCGACACATAACTCGACCATGTCCGCTGGATCCAGACAGACATGGCAAAAAGTGCTCTTCTCTCGTAGGTTGAGATCAGCAGTTAATATTGTCTCCGCCAGACGCGGTCGCATGTTGTCAGATTCGCAGAGTCCTCTATAGTCGATGGAATATTGAGATGGACTGTAGCGCCTGTACTTCTGGCAGGATTCGTTATTGGGTCGGCAGAGCTGGGAGTGGTCGCGCCGTCATTGTGTTCGGGGGCGGTGTGTCCCAGCATGCATCTCGACTGAGCTTTGTTGTCATTGACAGGCAATCTCTATGCTGTGCGTTACAGGCGGAAAGAAATCACTCCTCCCTCATTGTGCGTTACTTTATCTATGCTGCAGGCTCATCCCTGAATCATGAACCAGTTACTAGCTTCAATACTGCTCGTTCTGTGCTGATTTCCTGCAAGACAGGAATGTCAGTGTTCTGCCATGGCCACGCGAAGAGCCCGGATCTCAATCATTGAGCACCGTCTGGGACCTGTTGATCAGCGGGTAGAGGGCTAGGGTCATTCCCCCCAGAAATGTCCGGTAACTTGGCAGGTGCCTTGGTGAGAGAGTGGGGTAATACATCTCACAGCAAGAAATGGCAAATCTGGTGGCAGTCCCATGAAGAGGGGATGCACTGCAGTAACTTAATGCAGCTGGTGCCCACACCAGATATGACTGTTACTTTTGATTTTGACCCCCTTTTGTTCAGGACAACATTATTTCCATTATGTTAGTCACATCAGTTTGTCTCAGTTTTGAATCTAATATGTTCTACAAATATTTACACCTCGTTAGTTTTTGTTGAAATAAAACGCACTTGACAGTGAGAGGATGTTCATAATTTGAATTGTAGTTCACATGGTATGCTACTTACGATTACTTGTAGCAGTGAGCAGCAGACACAACCCAGTTCTCATTGACCAGCGAGCGCACACAGAAGTGGTACCCAGAGTTCAGAGACACACTGGTGGGGCTGGGAGTAGGCCTTGCACTCATACCCTCCGACGATCTTTGCGTCCTCCCGTGGGACTGGTAAACAGAGAGCAGGCCACATTCCTTAGCTATATTACCTCACTTTTTGAGATGGAAAGAAAGAACGGATAAAACAGAAGAATATTTCTTAATAAACGTCAAAGAGACAATGTGTGATGTTAGTGTCATTACACAGTCCTGTTCTTTTTTCTATGATCAATTACTATATCACAAGCGCTCCAATGAGGCAGAACGAAGACCAGAGAAATCATGGTTGCTGTAATGATCCTGTCGATGAAAGGGGGTTAATACTGCACCCTGTTATATATGCACAGAATTGGGTGTGGCCGCCCGCGTTTAAT
>NC_036874.1:1215743-1217754 GCF_002910315.2 Salvelinus sp. IW2-2015 | reverse complement strand
TAATGGAACTGTTTGATTGGTCAAGAGAAAGACAATCAGAGGCAAAATTTGCCCTGCCAAGGTCACCTTTTGCCACATACAACAAGTGTAGACTTTACCGGGAAATGCTTACTTACAAGCCCTTAACCAACAGTGCAGTTCAAGAAGAAAATATTTACCAAGTAGGCTAAAATAAAAAGTAATAATGAAAAGTAACACAATAAGATTAACAATAACGAGGCTATATATAGGGGGCACCAGTACCGAGTCAGTGTGCAGGGGTACAGGCTAGTTGAGGTAATCTGTACATGTAGGTGGGGGCGAAGTGACTATGCATTGTTAACAAACAAACAGCGAGTAGCAGCAGTGTACAAGAGTGTACAATTCATTTTTATGAATTATTCAGCAGGCTAATGGCTTGGGTCTAACCAGTTGAGTAGCCTTTTGGTCCTAGACTTGGTGCTCCGCTTGCCGTGCGGTAGCATAGAAAACAGTCTATAACTTGGGTGACTGGAGTCTCTGACAATTTTATGGGCTTTCCTCTGACACCGCCTATTATATTGGTCCTGGATGGCAGGAAGCTTGGCCCTAGCAATGTACAGGGCCGTATGAACTACCTCCTGTAGCGCCTTATGGTCAGGATGCTCTCGATGGTGCAGCTGTAGAACCTTTTGTGGATCTGGGGGCCCATGCCAAATCTTTTCAGTCTCCTGAGGGGGAAAAGGTTTTGTCGTGCCCTCTTCACGACTGTCTTGGTYTGTTTGGACCATGATAGTTTGTTGGTTGTGGACACCAAGGAACTTGAAACTATCGACCCGCTCCACTACAGCCCCGTCGATGTTAATGGGAGCCTGTTCGGCACGCCTTTTCCTGTAGTCCACGATCAGCTCCTTAGCATTATGGCACAGCAGTTTGCATCAAGGATTGGTATGAAGTTAACCCTAAAGGCAGCATAAAGCTAAATATACGTTTTCCTTTTTTTGTGCAGGTTCTTAACATCTGGTTTGATTGAATTTCTTACAGGACACAGTGATACATGTACAATACACTACAACTGCCAGTTTGAGATGACCACTATTCTGTTCTCTGGCATGTTCAGACTGTATGTTGAACCTCAACATGGCTGCAACACAGCTGTATGTTTCACACGCTGGTATTCTCTTGGAGAAGTTGACAAACAGAGCTTTGCTGCTCACAAGGCCAATTTTAAGCTTTGTAAACAAGTAAACTGGGTTTAAGGGGTTTTGTTGAAAAAGTCATTCAAGGCTGTTGAAAAAATAGACTCTGTATACCATAGTGCCATGAGTTCATTACATACTGTTCATTACATAAGTTATACTGTACGCAGGTAAAGTAAGCACACACTTGGGTAGTGTAATTTATTATATTAGGTATTAACACAAGATTCAAATAAAACAGTTGTACTTTGACAGTAGTTGAGGCTGCTGAGATGAGGACGGCTCATAATAATTGCTGGAACGGCGCAGATGGAACGGCATCAAACACACATGTATTTTTATACTATTCCACTAATAGCGCTTCAGCCATTCACACAAGCCTGTTCTACCCAATTAAGGTGCCACCGACCTCCTGTGGTTGACACTAGATATAGTCTACACCCCTGCTCAACCGTACCCATAACTCTAACTAATCCTAACCTAGCTTCATTACATTTACATTACATTTACATTTAAGTCATTTTAGCAGACGCTCTTATCCAGAGCGACTTACAAATTGGTGCATTCACCTTATGATATCCAGTGGGAACAACCACTTTAAAATAGTGCATCTACTTCATGTCCACATCCTGGCTCAACCCTAACTTTATGTCCACAGCCCTGCAAGATGCAGGCAAGGCAGTATTGAATGTGTCGCTGGTCTGTCACCTTGATTACTCAAATTTCTCTCAACCTATGCACCTACAATTGTATAACTTTCCTTTATAGGCTAGGTTGTAGCAACCTCATGATGAGTATAGGGAAAATATGAGTATCTGTAGTTAGGTCCTAAACCTATCGGTCTGTTACATTGG
>NC_036874.1:1193277-1210049 GCF_002910315.2 Salvelinus sp. IW2-2015 | reverse complement strand
CATGTCCACATCCTGGCTCAACCCTAACTTTATGTCCACAGCCCTGCAAGATGCAGGCAAGGCAGTATTGAATGTGTCGCTGTCTGTCACCTTGATTACTCAAATTTCTCTCAACCTATGCACCTACAATGTATACTTTCCTTTATAGGCTAGGTTGTAGCAACCTCATGATGAGTATAGGGAAAATATGAGTATCATGTAGTAGCCTAAACCTATCGCTGTTACATTGAACTGGGTGAATGGAATATGAATGACAGACATCCAATATGCTGCAATAGAAATAAGGCCATGTTCATAAAAAAAAGGATTGTCCTCCCTCAATGTAAACGGCACCAACCATCATAGGTAAAACTAACAGATTGCCACCCCCACCCCCGCTGCTCCCTCTATGGACATTTCATTTATATGGATTTAATSCGTATCGCAGATGTTCGCAGAAGATCCGCATTATAACTCGATTGAAATTTAAAGGCATTTTCCCCTGTTCGCGGAGACTGTATTCACAGTAAACGCTGCATATGTCAGCTCAATCGGAAATTTCCTTCACATATTAACCCTGACCTTGAATGATAATTCCACAATACGGATTGAATCCAGTCCTAAATCTGGAATTAACTCAATCAATAAACACTATACTGGGACTAATAAGACAACGTTGACCAATACTTAATGAAAAGGTAGGCCTACATTTTGCAAGGTGATTTGACAGGTTTGAGTCTCATTCACATAGACGTTGGCCTTGGATACAGAGGTAGGATCAGTTGAGTTGGCCCTTCCCGTATTTTAACCATCACCAGTGAGTGGTGATGATGCACAACTTTCCGACATTTTACAGCTTGATGCTACCTGCTGTATTATTTGCTGTCCAGAGAACCTTTTAAATCTGATTAGCTTTCTCTTGACAAATCAAACAGTCCATGAAACTGGGCGGTACATAAACCAGGGGTGCAGATTAACCCCTTTCATCGACAGGATCACACAGCAACAATGATTTCTCTGGTCTTCGTTCTGCTCATTGGAGCAGTGTAAAAATTGTCATAGGGAACTGTGTTATGACACTAACATCACAAATGTGTTTATTTTACGTTATTAAGAACTTTTATTCCACTTTTATCATAGTGCTATGCTTTTTTTAATAATCTCAAAAGGTGAGGAAATATAGCTAGAATGTGCCTGCTCTCGATTTCCAGTCGCCATGGAGAACGACAAGATCGTCGAAGGGTATGAGTGCAAGGCAAGCCCTACTCCCAGCACCACCAGGTGTCTCTGCAGTCTGGATACCACTTCTGTGGTGGCTCCCTGATCTCCAGCACATGGTGGTGTCTGCTGCTCACTGCTACAAGTCGTAAGTATCATGTGAACTACTTCCAATATATTATGCACATCCCTGTCTAGCGTATTTTGTTCTGTCAACATCTAGGAAAGTTAACCTAATATTATTTATTTTATTTACTTCACCTTTATTTAACCAGGTAGGCTAGTTGAGAACAAGTTCTCACGTACAACTGCAACCTGGCCAAGATAAAGCAAAGCAGTTCGACGGATACAACAACACAGAGTTACACATGGAATAAACAAACATACAGTCAATAATACAGTAGAAAAAGTCAATATACAGTGTGTGCAAATGAGGTAAGATAAGGGAGGTAAAGGCAATAAATAGGCCATGGTGGCGAAGTAATTACAATATACCAATTAAACACTGGAGTGATAGATGTGCAGAAGATGAATGTGCAATTAGAGATACTGGGGTGCAAAGGAGCAAGATAAATACATAAATAAATACAGTATGGGGTTGAGGCAGTTGGATGGGCTATTTACAGATGGGCTACGTACAGGTGCAGTGATCTGTGAGCTGCTCTGACAGCTGGTGCTTAACTTCACTAGGGTAGGGGGCAGTATTTTGACATCCGGATGAAAAGCGCGCCCAAAGTAAACTGCCTGTTACTCAGGCCCAGAAGCTAGGATATGCATATAATGTAGATGTGGATAGAAAACACTCTAACGTTTCCAAAACTGTTAAAATAATATCTGTGAGTATAACAGAACTGATACGGCAGGCYAAAACCTGAGAAAAATCCATCCAGAAAGTGGGATTTTTTTATGTTTGTAGTTTTCCATAGACTGCATATACAGATTCCAATGACTTAGGACTCAAATTGCACTTCCTATGGCTTCCACTAGATGTCAACAGTCTTTAGAAATTGTTTCAGGCTTGTATTCTGAAAAATTAGAAAGTAAGACCACTCTGAATGAGTGGACACTGCAGTGTCCCAGAGGTTTTTCATGCGCACGACCGAGAGCCTTTCTTGTTTTCCTTTTATATTGACGAAGCTTTTGTCCGGTTGAAATATTATTGATTATCCTGTCTAGGACTGGTAGCGGAACCCCTCGCCAACAGCCAATAAAATTGCAGGGCGCCAAATACAAATCAACAGAAATCTCACAAATCAAATTTCTCAAACATACAAGTATTAGGCACCATTTTAAAGATACAATTCTCGTTAATCCAGCCACAGTGTCTGATTTCAGAAATGCTTTACAGTGAAAGCTCCACAAACGATTATGTTAGGTCACCACCAAGTCACAGAAAAACCCTGCCATTTTTCCCGCCAAAGAGAGGAGTCACAAAAAGCAGAAAGAGAAAAAATTAATCACTAACCTTTGATGATCTTCATCAGATGACACTCATAGGACTTCGTGTTACACAATACATGTATGTTTTGTTCTGTAAAGTTCGTATTTATATCCAAAAATCTCATTTTACATTGGCGTGTTACGTTCAGTAGTTCCAAAACATGCAGTGATTTTACAGATAGCCACATGAATTTACAGAAATGCTCATTATAAATGTTGATGAAAATACATGTGTTATACATGGAAATATAGATAAACTTCTCCTTAATGCAACCGCTGTGTCAGATTTCACCGCTGGTGTCAGATTTCAAAAAAACTTTACGAAAAAGCATAATCTGAGTAGGGCCCAAAACAGCCAAAATAAATATCCGCCATGTTGCGCGTCAACATTAGTTAGAAATAGCATTATAAATATCACTTACCTTTGATGATCTTCATCAGAATGCACTCCGAGGAATCCAGTTCGACAATAAATGTTTGATTTATTCCATAAAGTCATCAATTATGTCCAAATAGCTTCTTTTGGTAGGGCGTTTGGTAAACAAATCCAAACGCGCGTTCAGGTCCAGTCGGACGAAAACTAAGTATAGAATCAATCTTTAGGATGTTTTTATCATAAATGTTCAATAATGTTCCAACCGCGAGAATGCATTGTCTGTAGAAAAGCTATTGAACGAGAGCTACTCTCATGTGAAATGCGCATGACTGAGAACGAGGCTGCTGCCAGACCCCTTAGTCAAACAGCTCTCATCCGGCCCCCCTTCACATGAGCAGCCTGAAACAACGTTCTAAAGACGGTTGACATCTAGTGGAAGCCTTAGGAAGTGCAAAATAACCCATATCCCACTGTGTATTCGATAGGGCTGAGTTCAAAAACTACAAACCTCAGATTTCCCACTTCCTGTTTGGATTTTTTCTCTGGTTTTGCCTGCCATATGAGTTCTGTTATACTCACAGACATCATTCAAACAGTTTTAGAAACTTCAGAGTGTTTTCTATCCAATACTATTAATAATATGCATATATTAGCATCTGGACTGAGTAGGAGGCAGTTTTACTCTGGAACGCTATTCATCCAAAAGTGAAAATACTGCCCCCTATCCCAAAGAAGTTATATGACTAAAAACAACTTGAGGATTGATTATTAAACATCGTTGACATGTTTCTACGAACTTTACTGATACTTTTCGGATTTTTCGTCTGCCTGTTGTAACTGCCTTTGAGCCTGATGAGCTGAACAAAACGCGCCCAACAAAACGGAGGTTTTTGGATATAAGGAGGGACTTTATCGAACAAAACGAACAATTATTGAGTAAATGGGAGTCTTGTGAGTGCAACCATATGAAGATCATCAAAGGTAAGTGATTAATTTTATCGCTATTCTGACTTTTGTATCTCCTCTACTTGGCTGTAACTGTTTGTAATGATTTGTCTGCTGGCGCTGTTCTCAGATAATCGCATGGTATGCTTTTGCCGTAAAGCCTTTTTGAAATCTGACACAGCGGTTGGATTAACAAGAAGTTAATCTTTAAATCGATGTATAACACTTGTATGTTTTATGAATTTTTATTATGAGTATTTCTGTTTTTGAATTTGGCGCCTCTGCAATTTCACTGGATGTTGGCCAGGTGGGACGCTAGCGTCTCACGTACCCTAGTGAGGTTAAAGCTTAGTGTGGAGATATGAGTCTCCAGCTTTAGTGATTCTGCCAGTTGCAGAGAACTGGAAGGAAAGGCAGCCAAAGGAGGAATTGGCTTTGGGGGTGACCAATGAGATATACCTGCTGGAGTGTGTGCTACGGGTGGGTGCTGCTATGGTGACCAGTGAGCTGAGATAAGGCGGGGCTTTACCTAACAAAGACTTGTAGATGACCTGGAACCAGTGGGTTTGGCGACGAGTATCAAGCGAGGGCCAGCCAARGAGAGCGTACAAGTTGCAGTGGTGGGTAGTATATGGGGCTTTGGTGACAAAACGGATGGCACTGTGATAGACTGCATCCAATTTGTTGAGTAGAGTGTTGGAGGCTATTTTGTAGATGATGTCGCCGAAGTCGAGGATTGGTAGGATGGTCAGTTTTACGAGGGTATGTTTGACAGCATGAGTGAAGGATGCTTGGAGATGGAGATTGGAGATGCTTAATGTGAGTCTGGAAGGAGAGTTTACAGTCTAACCAGACACCTAGGTATTTGTAATTGTCCACATGTTCTCAGTCAGAACCGTCCAGAGTAGTAATGCTAGTCAGGCGGGCGGGTGCGGGCAGCGAACGGTTGAGAGCAGTTGGAGGCCACGGGAGGAGTGTTGTATGGCATTGAGGCTCGTCTGGAGGTTAGTTAACACAGTGTCCAAAGAAGGGCCAGAAGTATACAGAATGGTGTCGTCTGCGTAGAGGTGGATCAGAGAATCACCAGCAGCAAGAGCGACATCATTAATTTATACAGAGAAGAGAGTCGGCCCGAGATTTGAACCCTGTGGCACCCCCATAGAGACTGTCAGAGGTCCAGATAACAGGCCGGATAACCTTTCCTGTTGCTTGTCAAAAATATCTACAGTCCTTTAGAGACGTCAAACAAATATCATGATCTAGTTTTACATTATAATGTCACGATCATGATTTTCATAATCTCGAAAGGTGAGGCAATGTGTCAATGCTAACTGTGAGAGTTCTCTCTGTTTCCAGTTGCCACGGAGGAGGACCAGATCGTCGAAGGGTATGAGTGCAAGGCCTACTCCCAGCCCCACCAGGTGTCTCTGAACTCTGGATACCACTTCTGTGGTGGCTCCCTGGTCAATGAGAACTGGGTTGTGTTTGCTGCTCACTGCTACATGGCATGAGTAAACTACATACCTGTACCTGAAGTATCCTATGTGCTTATAGATAAGACTTCCATTTAATGAATACATTCAATATGTGTACTGGTACATCAAGCTGCCTCGCGCTGCAGAAACAGGAGATAGGCTCCTGTTCCTGTTAGCCGTTCCGGCTCGCACACGCCAAGGCTTGTACAAGGTTATTTACTTACTTTACATGTCTGTCATGGCTTAACAACATCCTATCATCCAGATTATATAATGCAGTTCACTTCACCTGCACCCCAAAGCTCAGCACAGAACACCATCAAGTGATGAAAGACTTTCCTTTCCCTCGTTCTCTTTCACCCTAAGCCATGTGGAGGTGCATCTGGCTAAGCACAACATTGCCAGGACTGAGGGTAACGAGTAGTTCATCTCTTCTTCCCGCGTCATCCCCCACCCCAACTACAGCTCCTACAACATCAACAATGACATCATGCTGATCAAGCTGAGCAAACCCGCCACCCTCAACACCTACGTGCAGCCTGTTGCTCTGCCCACCAGCTGTGCCCCCGCTGGCACKATGTGTACCGTCTCTGGATGGGGCAACACCATGAGTTCTAGTGAGTACAGCAATACAGGCACCATGTTAATGTATTTTGGGGTTACGTTATAAAACATACCTGCTCAGGTAGCCATTGCCCGTGTTAAAATGTAAATMATCCATAAATGACATGTTCTGCCTTTAATTTCCTCTTCTTTCTTTCTATCCATTCTTTCATTWTTCATCCATCCTTACAGCTGCCGATAGCAACAAGCTACAGTGCCTGAAATCTCTCATTGTCTCTCTCTCAGGGTGACTCTGGTGGCCCAGTGGTGTGCAACAGTGAGCTGCAGGGTGTTGTGTCCTGGGGTTATGGCTGTGCCGAGCCCGGTAACCCTGGTGTCTATGCCAAGGTAAGAATATAGGCTTCTGCTGCTAAGTTTGTGGGACAAAGCATCAAGTAGTTTCAAATAAATACTTTAATGGGTTTGTGACAGCATTCCTTTATTAGACCACTGGCTCATCCCTGTCACAACTACATGTTTCTAACTTCAATAATACCAACTTCACCCCAGCTCTACTACCAACTTTATCTCAGGTCTACAGTGACTTGGCCCTGTGTCCACTGATGTCTCCCTTCTCCTTATCGTCCTTTAGGTGTGCATCTTCAACGACTGGCTGACCAGCACCATGGCCAACTAATAAATCTGATCCTAGCGTCGGTACTCCAGCACGGTCCTAAAACTCTACAACATCCTGTGCAGTTCAACATTCACATTTTTTCCCCATGACAAATAAAGCATTTAACTCTAAATACTTTTTTGCTGTTGTGTTTGTACTCCCACTCTCCTTAGAAATCTTTGTAAAGGTATTTCTATCTTCTCATGTCAAGTAGTATTACTAGTAAACACCAGAGAAACTAGTAATCACCAGCAAATTGTTTAAGTATGGATCTTTTCTTACTAAAATATGCAGGGGGTAAATTCATTTTGTCATGGTACCCTACCATAACAATTTGTTTTATATCAATACAACAAGGAACATTATTGATTACATTGATTTGTTTCTATAGTTGTGTATTGACGCGTTGCTGCTCACAATAGCTGGTATAGGGATGTTAAAAGTGTGGCATAATTGCTTTTCCTTCTTACCCATTTAGAGTATTCTGTCTGTGAGAGTTGTGTTGCTACTGAAATACTATGTGGTGCAACATGAACATGGTTGGATCTTACATAATGTTTGTATATTGGGTTGCATGATATAGATTCAATATCCCTTGAATGTGCATCAGTCAGACTGAGTCCAGATGCTAAATACTGTACTTCAATATTCACAATGAGAGATTSCGTAACCTCCATTACTGAGAGGGACAATCAGAGGCTTCATCAGAGTTCCCCAACATTCAGGGCTTAGCCCTGGGCCATCACAGGACAATACCTGCATATTAATGGTTAAGAGGTGCTTGGCTATAAATATCTATTATAAGGTTGTAATTCACTTCAGGAAATTTGAAAGCCATACACTAGGGGAGAGTGGGGTAAGTTGAGCCACCCATGTCTCTAGGAAACCATACACAACATTAATCATTTGACCAAATATTTAGAAAGAGGCCTTCATTTCATTGAGTCTGTGAATTAAGAAACCACATGGAAAAAGTGATAAGCAAGTTTGGTCCAAAAAACTGATTTTCACCAAGTCAAATGTATTTATTATATTAGAGGTTTCATGACGCTTGCAAGGCATTATAGCTGGGATATGAGGTAACAACAGGGCCTGACCTATGTTAAAAGTATTAAAAAAAGAACAAAGTGTTTGTTAGTTAAAAGATGCTTAAAATGATTGAAATTGACTGTGTTGAATTCTGTTTTTAAAACGGCACTGGTAATATTTAATTCAGTCCAGAAATGTGTAGCCATCTTGACTTACCCTGTCCTGCGGCTAAACTTACCCCACACCTGGGGTAAGTTGTGCCACGAAACCACTTTTTAATGATTATAAAATCCTGAAATATATGTAGATATCTTTATTAGAAAGAATACAATATTTCCCTTGATGGAGTGATGCTGAATGAAAAAACCTCAACTTACCCCACTCTCCTCTACTGTGAGAAACTGCTGATTAAGAGTGACTGAGATATTGATGGATTTTCAGAATGGTCCCAGACCCGTAGCCACAAGGGACCCAGAAGTGAAGCCAGTACGGTGGCCCGAAGGGCTATGCTATCAGGACAATTCTGTCTAGAATACTATTTTGGCTATGCATTTGGGATCATTCGGAGTACAATAAAAAATATATATACACAGAGTACCAGTCAAAAGTGTGGACACACCTACTCATTCCAGAGTTTTTCTTAATTTTTACTATTTTCTACATTGTAGAATAATAATGAAGACATCAAAACTATGAAATAACACATATGGAATCATGTAGTAAGCAAAAAAATATACATATTTTATATTTGAGATTCTTCAAAGTAGCCACCCTTTGCCTTGATGACAGCTTTGCACGCTCTTGGCATTATCTCAACCAGCTTCATGAGGTAGTCACCTGGAATGCATTTGAATTAACATGTGTGCCTTGTTAAAAGTTAATTTGTGGAATTTTTTCCTTCTTAATGCGTTTCAGTCAAACAGTTGTGTTATGACAAGGTAGGGGTGGTATACAGAAGATAGAAGACCCAGAGTTACTTTTTCTGCAGAGGATAAGTTCGTTAGAGTTACCAGCCTCCGAAATTGCAGTCCAAATAAATACTTCACAGAGTTCAAGTAACAGACACATCTCAACATCAACTGTTCAGAGGAGAACGTGTGAATCAGGCCTTCATGATCGAATTGCTGCAAAGAAACCCCTACTAAAGGACACCAATTAGAAGAAGAGACTTGGTTGGGCCAAGAAACACGAGCAATGGACATTAGACCAGTGGAAATCTGTATTTTGGTCTGATAAGTCAAAATGTGAGATTTTTGGTTCCAACTGTGTGTCTTTGTGAGACACAGAGTAGGTGAACGGATGATCTCCGCATTTATGGTTCCCACTGTGAAGCATGGAGAAGGAGGTGTGATGGTGTGGGGGTGTTTTGCTACTGTCTGTGATATATTTTGAATTCAAGGCACACTTAACCAGCATGGCTACTACAGCATTCTGCAGCGATACGCCATCCCATCTGGTTTGCCCTTTGTGGGACTATCATTTGTTTTTCAACAGGACAATGACCCAAAACACACTTCCTGACTGTGTAAGGGCTATTCGACAAAGAAGGAGAGTGCTGCATCAGATGACCACAATCACCCGACCTCAACTCAATTGAGATGGTTTGGGATGAGTTGGAACGCAGAGTGAAGTAAAAGCAGCCAACAGGTGCTCAGCATATGTAGAAACTCCTTCAAGACTGTTGGAAAAGCATTCCAGGTGAAGCTGGTTGAGAGAATGCCAAGAGTGTGAAAAAAAATGTGGGTTACTACATGATTCCATATTTGTTTTTTCATAGTTTTGATGTCTTCACTATTATTCTACAATGTAGAAAATAGTAAAAATAAAGAAAATTATGAGTAGGTGTGTCCAAACTTTTGACTGGTACTGCATATATATGCTATTTGTCATCATATATCGTAGAGAAAAAAGTCATTTAAATATTTTCCCCTTTTTCCGATTACATTTCCAAATCAGAAATTAAAATTTTTTTACATTTTGAAATCTCTATGCACATAGAAAGGCRTGATATCTAATAACAAAACAACAATTAATTAATTAATGACAACTAGAAACAAATAGAATACATTTGAGGCGGAACTATTTTCACGTAACACCATTCACCCACACAGACTGCGATAACTGATGCACCGGCAATGTCAAACGAAATTTGGCACGTTATGCGACCCGGGGATGTATTAATGAGCACATTAACCTAATTTACACGAGAATAACGAAATATAATTTTCCTTAGAAACATCGGTTTACATTTTTAAAGGCCGGTTTGATTCCTTTTTTCTTTCTAGCCTCTTGTAGGTGTCTGAACTCGACAAGATGCGCCTCACCATTCAGATGTTGATATCCCATGGCCGGGTGGCCCGTAAAATGGGTCTCGGTCCAGAGTCCCGAATAAACATGCTTCGGAACATTCTTACCGGCCTTGTTCGACACGAGAGGATAGAGACCACCCGAGGCAGAGCAGACGAAGTTCGATTCTATGCTGAAAAGGTGAGGACATGGATGGTAACGTTACCATTTTAAGCAGCTCAACACAGCTGCTTCAACAATAGTAATTCAAAGGCTGGCAGATGGCGATATTGAGTCGTTTCATCTTACCGTCCTAAAGGAATGTATGCAGCCGGTTATACACGTGTATACCCCTTCAGCCAATCAGACCAGGGGTGGGGGAAGAAAAGGTACTGCTCCAACCTGATTGGCTAAACGCGATTTGTAACATTCAGAACATGGCGGAAAATGGTGTTTCATAAGGAAAGTCTTATATTTTTTTAACCTTCTCGCCATTAAATTGAGTTAAGGAAGAAATCGACTCCTTTGTAACCCGAATGGAGAATATTTTATGTACAACCCGGTCCACAGGGGATATGAGTGTATAGCTGGCTACATAGATTTCCTTTGGGTGGTAAGATGAAGAGACTTGTCATCTGCCGGCCTTTGGGCTACTCCACCAGTTGACTAAACTCAACTCCCATGGTGAAGGAAGTTTCTGATGAACTCCACCAGTGGAGTTTAGCGGAGTCCTGGCTTGGAAGAAATTCAGCTCTGACTACATTGATTCGCCCAAGGTCAATAGTAAATTATGAAACGCTTATCTTGTACCTATGGTTGTTCTATCTAGTTATGTGCCTTTGTTTGCTGAAATTCATGCATTTTAATCAAACAAATACAACCATGGAGTTGAGTTCAGTCAGCTACTTCTTCAACCATCCCTGTTTAGTAGGCTGCTGTAGTTTTTGACAGCTTGTGACGTTGTTGACCAATGTGATGTTGTTTTGCAGTTGATTGACTATGCCAAGAAGGGAGACACTGACGAGAAAGCGATGAAAATGGCAAACTTCTGGCTCACAGTAAATGTTCTTTCTTTATGATCTTTGTTAGTATTTTAAAATGCTCAGACCCAGACTGTCCCAATGTCCCCAGCATTGTTGTACTATTATTTACCAGATTAGTTTGAGTGTGTTCCTAGTTCTTTCAGTCAGTCATCATCCTGTTGCTCTCTCCTCTGTGGTTTAAGGAAAAGGATCTGATCCCAAAGCTCTTCAAGGTCCTGGCTCCCAGGTTTGAGACCCAGCCCAAAGCCTACACCCGGATGGCCCGCATTCCCAACAGGGAGAACCTGGACAAGGCTGCTATGGCTGTGCTGGAGTATAAAGGCAACCCGTTCCCACCTCTCCAGACCGCCAAACGAGACAATGAACTCACACTAATCAACCAGCTCCTCAAAGGCTACAGAGAAGAGCGGGCACAGCAGGCAGCAGCCAAGGTTGAGGCATGATGCAACCAGCCACACACTGACATTACATGTGTTAGATCAGGGGTGTGTTCGGTATGGTGAAACATTTAGAATGTCATGTCTGTTCTACAGTATATGAACATTCTGGAACGTTGCTCCCTCCTGAATAAGCCCCTGTATTTCCCAAGAAGGGGACCCACTGGTGGGTTGTACTCTAAACTTTTATAGTCCACAGATTCTGACTAGGTCCTGGTTTGGAAACATTGTGTTGCTTTGTGTGTAATAAGAAAAACACCCAAACACTTTTGGTGGATCACACTGTTTTAGATGACTGGCACAGTATTTGACTTTCCGTGGACCCCACTGAACATGAGAGGATGTTGTGTGTCAAAATAAATGGGATTGTTTGACAATGTTAAGCGTCCTGTTATTTTGACTGTTAGTCAAATAAAAAGTTTTGTTCGTGGCACTACTGTGAATTTAACAGATGTGCTTAAATATGCTGTTATTATTCCCTCTACTGGTTCAGAAACATTTCCCCCAAACTTTTCATTATTATCATTATTATTTGATGTCCTGTTTTTAATCTCTACTGATTCAGAATAAACAGACAGTGGCAAATAGAGGCAGGATATTTTATGAAAGCAACCACCTTCAACCAGGCAAAATCACACATCATGAGCTTCCCCATTTGTTCTATTTGTTTAGATTCAAACTGTTTTGTTATTAAGAGCTGCTGTAGAGTTTGGTTTTCACATACTGGTAACTACTTGCCTAAATTGCCCCAAACCTATTGCAATTACATTCAATTGGACCGGCTCTCCGTTCTCCTTTGCCACTTGCCTGTAAGCGCTCCAATTGTGAGGTTCCAGAAAAGTAATTGTACTGTACCAAGATGGAGTAGATGTTTTGGACGAATGCCCTTGCCCTTCTACATTACACATTCACACTGTGGCCAAGGTATGAAAGAAACAGACAAGGCCTCTAGTAAAACCAACCATTTTAATTTGGCAAAAAGTGTATGTACAGCATATTCAGAATATTCTAATTTGACACCATTAAAATGCATTCATTTCGAACAGTGCTTCAGTAATGTGCTCTTAACCAGACCTCTCTAAATACCCAGGAAGCTGTGCTGTTGTCTGTCATGCATATAAAACCCTCTCACTCCTCTCCCTTTGCTCTTCCACTTGTGTCTGTGTATAATAGACAAATACCATAGATAAGTTGATCATGCAGCTTGTTGTACAGGATGAATGGAACCAGCCTGTCAAAATCAATCTATTCAGTCAAGTAATGGCATCCGTAACCATGAACAACAGTGGACTGTAACGGAAGTTTACATACACCTTAGCCAAATACATTTAAACTCAGTTTTTCACAATTCCTGACATTTAATCTTAGTAAAAATTCCCTGTCTTGTGTCAGTTAGGATCAACACTTTATTTTAAGAATTTGAATTATCAGAATAATAGTGGAGAATTATTTATTTCAGCTTTAATTTCTTTAATCACATTCCCAGTGGATCAGAAGTTTACATACACTCAATTAGTATTTGGTAGTATTGCCTTTAAATTATTTTACTTTGGTCAAATGTTTTGGGTAGCGTTCCACAAGCTTCCCACAATAAGTTGGGTGAATTTTGGCCCATTCCTCCTGACAGAGCTGGTGTAACCGAGTCAGGTTTGTAGGCCTCCTTGCTCGCACAAGCTTTTTCAGTTCTGCCCACAATTTTTTTATAGGATGGAGGTCAAGGCTTTGTGATGGCCACTCCAATACCTTGATGTTGTTGTCCTTAAGCCATTTTGCCACAACTTTGGAAGTATGCTTGGGGTCATTGTCCATGTGGAAACCCATTTGCGACCAAGCTCTAACTTCCTGACTGATGTCTTGAGATGTTGCTTCAATATATCCACATAATTTTCCTCGCTCATGATGCCATCTATTTGTGAAGTACACCAGTCCTCCTGCAGCAAAGCACCCCCACAACATGATGCTGCCACTCCCGTGCTTCACGGTTGGGATGGTGTTCTTCGGCTTGCAAGCCTCCCCCTTTTTCCTCCACACATAATGATGTTCATTATGGCCAAACAGTTCATTTTTATTTCATCAGACCAGAGGACATTTCTCCAAAAAGTACATCTTTGTCCCCAGTGTCAGTTGCAAACCGTAGTCTGGCTTTTTTATGGCGGTTTTTGAGACAGTGCTTCTTCCTTGCTGAGCAGCCTTTCAGTGTATATCGATATAGGACTCATTTTACTGTGGATATAGATACCTTTGTACCTGTTTCCTCCAGCATCTTCACATGGGCCTTTGCTGTTGTTCTGGGATTGATTTGCACTTTTCGCACCAAAGTACGTTCATCTCTCGGAGACAGAACGCGTCTCCTTCCTGAGCGTATGACGGCTGCGTGTCCCATGGTGTTTATACATGCATACTATTGTTTGTACAGATGAACATGGTACCTTCAGGCATTTGGAAATTCATCCCAAGGATGAACCAGACTTGTGGAGGTCTACAATTATTTTTCTGATGTCTTGGCTGATTTCTTTTTGATTTCCCATGATGTCAAGCAGAGGCATTGAGTTTGAAGGTAGGCCTTGAAATAATCCACAAGTACACCTCCAATTGACTCAAATTATGTCAATTAGCCATCAGAAGCTTCTAAAGCCATGACATAATTATCTGGAATTTTCCAAGCTGTTTAAAGGCACAGTCAACTTAGTGTATGTAATCTTCTGACCCACTGGAATTGTTATACAGTGAATTATAAGTGAAATAATCTGTAAACAATTGTTGGAAAAATACTTGTGTCATACACAAAATAGAGTCCAACTGACTTGCCAAAACTATAGTTTGTTAACAAGAAATTTGTGGTGTGGTTGAAAAACGAGTTTTAATGACTCCAACCTAAGTGTATGTAAACTTCCGACTTCAACTGTATACGCCTACAGTGACAAAACCTTTGGAACACCAGAACAATCTAATTCAAGTATCATTCTTTTTTACAGACTACATTATACCTTCCTTTGTTCTCATGTACATAACATGTGCTGTACCAGTCTGACCAAACCAAGCCTACTCCAGACATTACTACAGAAAGACAATAAAGGGCTATTAATTAAACCATTAGAAACAGTCAATTAACCACCATTCTTTACCCCACACCTTTTTTTTTTTTTACAGATTGGATAAAAAAATATTAAAGAGAGTTGCATGTTTCATACTCGGATATTAACAAGTTATACAAAAAAAAATACAATGTAGTTGATTACTTCCATTATTTCCATTTCTTAGAAGAAACAGGTGGTAAATTGGCCTTGACACCGTCTTATGAATTACACCCTCCCCCTTACATTGATATCATTAGGCTATTTAATCAACTTAATGTTATTAAGATACATGTACATTTTTAAATGTCTCATAATGACACTTGATGACATTGATTAATATGAACATATCTACAGGTAATATTTGTATATTTGATACCGGAATATCATTGGATGTAGTGTGTGGATGAGTATAATTCAGATAAAAGCGCTATTCAAAGTCACTTTGAAATAAATGGCGGAACAGAAAAACTAAGAGAAGGGGAACATTAAAGTGCTCCATGCAGGACAAACAGGACGTTGGTGCTACTACTTTCACAGTTACTCTAAAAGGTTTGCTTAAGTTGTTTATGGGCGCAGGACTTTTCATGTTCAGGAAGAACTACTGTTCCTACTTATGGATAAACACCAATGAGCCCCTCACACAGTATCAGATCAGATGTACAACTTCACTGAGGGAAACGGCCATACATACAGACATGTACAGGTTTGACATGACATCATTACATACTAGTTGGGGGGGGGGGGTGATTGTGAAGTTAGTTCATATCCTCGCTGGACAACCTTCCCTCCTTAAATCATGTGTCAAGGATGGAGGCTGAAATTGAAAGTAAAACAAGCTATAAGTATGATTTCTATGTAAAAAACAAAGTTGAAAATGTAACTTTAAAACCACCCCTTTCCTTGTGCTCTATTGCATTAATACATTCACCAAGGTCTACATACATCAAGGAATTACATTCAGAGCAAGCTAATATCTTGCACTCCAGTGAAAACTGAACAGTAGTATTCGGAGTTAAAACAGTTGTCTGTGGACAGTATGACATAAGGTTCCAATAGAAATCCAGAAGAAGTGACATTAACACCTCCTCAGTAGCCTATATGGTATGAAATATATACAGTTATTGTATAGTAGTTTGGTACAACAGGCACACGCACTGTATGAGCACATGGAGTATAATCCGTTTAGAGACAGGGAGTACATGCTTGTTTTAGCAGTACCTCGGGTCCACAGTAAACCTAACATTGTACACTTAAACATCAGTATATCAATCCTATAGCCTGGAGCAATCAACATATATAAGAATATAAATCATCCCAACATATTCTATATGGAGAAATTCAATATTTTGTGTTAACATCATCTGTCAAACATAAAGAAAAAAACATGAATGTATTGTTTCAGGATGTGAGTGAACATTTTACTCTTGTACAATGTAATGGCATGAGAACTGCAATGGTCACAGCACCACTTGGAATTCGACAATGTGGGAAAAAAACATCCCTTTTGTAATATAAACTCTGCAACTATTTTAGAGTAATGGTAACTCATTCTCTTCAGCTATTTACACGTTTCCCTCAGCCCCTCCATTGATGCCTTATAAATTCTTGAATAAAAGTGTTCATAGGAGTTTTGTTCAGTCTCCACTGTGCGCTCCTATCATTCTATTGGTCAGGCTACATCCACTCTGTCATCTCTCCCTCCTGGTGCCTCTCTCCCTGCTCATGTTCAAATATTTATTGCTTATTTTTTTCTTTTACAAGCTCAGCACTTTAACTCACAGCCATTTCCTCTTCTTTATTCAGCTCTCTTCCCATTCTCTCTATTTAGAGGTGAAAATGGGCCGTTTCAAACTTCTATTCCACATGTCTGCTTATGATGACTCCCCCTTCTCTTCCTCCTTATATCCATCCCTCCTTCCCTCGTGGCTATACATAGCTTGACCTGTTTTCGGTGCTACCTGATCTTCCTCCACCTCCCTTTCAATCTTTCTCCTTCTCTCTGTGTCCCTCTTTCTCTCTGTCTGTCTCATGCCTTGGTGCCTATGCCCCCTCCCCCCTGCATGCTAAAGTACTCGGTGAAGTGGGAGGGGAGTCGTGGAGGGGGAGGGGGGGAGTGGGCAGAGAGGCGGGGGGGCATGGGGGGAGGGAGTGGGGGGAAGGTGGGTAACGACAGGTCGGCCGTGGTGGTGATGATCTTATGCTCACTGTTCCTCTGCACTTCCTGTCCCTTCCGGGCCACCGTCTCCTC
>NC_036874.1:1160863-1193252 GCF_002910315.2 Salvelinus sp. IW2-2015 | reverse complement strand
CACCGTCTTCACTGGGCCCTAAAGAAGAGAGAGAGGTAAAGTTGAAAGGTTAAAGTCAAGCTGGGTTGTATGCTCACAATATCAGTTACCACATCCTTCTCTGCACAACTTCCTCTGTCTCTAACACCTCTGGAGGACAGGAACTATATCGGACCTTAGTATCATTCCCTCCTCACGACCAACAATAACCACTCACCGACGGATGGAGAACATTCTGTTGAATTGGGCTGGGAGTCGCCCAGGAAGAAGCTTTCCCATAGGCATGCCGGGGAAACTCTCACTCGCCACACCCGCCTTCGGACTAGACAGCAGGATCCCGCATCTGATGAGTCCGCACTGTACGGAATCTATTGCCGCAAAGAGCCGCTTGTGATAGCCGTGCAGGCAAGGAGGGGAAAGGAGGATACAGGAGGAATGTATCATATTCAGAATATTGCCTGTTGCCTGTACAAAATAATTACCCTGATTCTCCATACACTATACACATTTCTGCACATATAAAACAAAACAGTTATGTGTGTGAATGTGTCACTGACAAAGACCAGAGAGGCGCAGTCTGTACAGAAGTCTGGAACAGGAGACTCAGTCTAGTATAGAAGTCTGGACCGAGAGGACTCAGTCCATGTACAGAAAGTTCTGACCGACAGAGGCCTCAGTTCTGTATAGAAGCTGTGACCGAGCAGGCGCCAGTTAGTACAGAAGTCTGGACCGAGAGCCAGTCTGTACAAATCTGCGACCGAGAGCTCAGTCTGTACAGAAGTCTGGACAGAGGGCTTCAGTCTGGTATAGAAGCTGCGACCGAAGGCTCAGTCTGGTACAGAGAATCTCTGGACAGACGTGAGGCCTCATCGTATAGAAGCTGGACCGAGAGGCTCAGATCTGATAGAAGCTGGACCAGAGGACTTCAGTCTGTATAGAACTGGACCGAAGGCTCAGGTCTGGTATAGAAGCTGGACCAGAGAGGCTAAGTCTGGGTACAGAATCTGCGGACCGAGAGCCAGCTGGTACAGAACTGGCACCAGAGAGGTCAGTCTGTACAGAATGGTCTGGGACCGAGAGGCTCAGTCGGTACAGAAGTCGGACAGAGAGCCATCTGTATAGAAGTCTGGGACCGAGAGTTCAGTCTGTATAAGAAAGTCTGGGACGAAGCAACGCTCAGTCTGGCTATAAAGTCTGGGTTTGAGGATACTAACGCAGGGCCCAAAGTCTGGTACAGAAGTCTGGGACCGAGAGGCTCAGTCTGGTACAGAAGTCTGGGACCGAGAGGCTCAGTCAGGTACAGAAGTCTGGGACCGAGAGGCTCAGTCAGGTACAGAAGTCTGGGACCGAGAGGCTCAGTCTGGTACAGAAGTCTGGGACCGGGAAGCTCAGTCTGGTGCAGAAGTCTGGGACTGAGACGCTCAGTCTGGTGCAAAAGTCTGGGACCGAGATGCTCAGTCTGGTATGGAAGTCTGGGTTTGGGAGTATACTAACGCAGAGGGCGATGAGGAAAGAGAGATATGACTCATAGATATTAAAAGAGAGGTGAGTGTGTGCGTGCCTGCGTGTGGAGGGCAGGGGGTTACTAACGAGGCGGGCGAGGAGGTCTTCGAGATAACTAACGTCAACAGTGAGGCAGTGTGTGTATGTGTGCGCACATGCATGCCTGTGTGTGAGTGTGTAGAGAGATGAAGGGTACTAACGAGGAATACGATGTGAGCATAGAGGTGGATGCCCAGTTGGATGCCATTGACGATCTTCTCCCGTGCCCAGCGAGGGATGCCAAAGTTAGCTATCAGAGCCATGACGGGCACCGCGAAAAACCTGCCAGAGGGAGAGAGAGGAGAGAGAGTTAATGAGGGAGAGAGATTAAGAGAGAGAGAGGAGAGAGAGATAGGGAAGGGGGAGATTGAGATATGTAAATGAAGGAGGAGAAAAAAAGGAATATGGTGGAATAGTGACAAAAGGAAACGAGAGGGAGAGGCGGAAGAGTGAGGACAGATTTAAGACGAGCAAGCGAGAAGTGGAAAAATAAGGGAGACGGGGAGTTTATTGGGRYRAATGKTTTTTAGGGMAWGAAGTTGATGAACCTGACAGAGACAAACTGCATGCAGAGAGTGAAGGGTTGTAGGGCGATGTCCTCTCACCAGAGTGTGTATGCCGTGAAGAAGGGGATGTAGAAGGATTGTTTCTCAGGGTAGTGTTTGAGGGAGATCAGGACGGCGTAGCAGAACCACACGTAGGCCAGCAGCTGGAGACCCATCAGACCGTAGCCCGCCGGGCTGTCATATGCATACAGCACRTCACCTGGGTCAAAGAACTGAGACACAAACACACTTACAACGTCATACAACCACTCTAATGGACCGCACCCTACTAATCAACCTACTAACTTTACCCTCAAATAGCAGAGAGGTGTATTACAATACGTTCCCCAGCATGTGTTGTAACAGTCTGTGGTTTGCTGACATGTTGGGATGTGAAATCTACTCGTTTTCGTTGGTGAGTGTGTCTACAAGTGTGTGCGTATGTGTACACATGTATGTATGTTTGTTTGTGTGTTTGTGCGTCATTGACACTTCTCTACAACTGGGTCATTGACAGTGCCTCTGCTTGCGGGCTATGTATTCAGTTTCCCAGGCCAGAGACTGGATATCATTGGTCAAAAAGGGTTACCCTCTGTCGTCCCCTGCATTATGTATGTACAAGCCCAGTGCTAGGCACCGACAGGCTGGGTAAGAAACTCCTATCCCTTTATACTACAGTACATCAGGAGTAGGCCCCTTTAATTTCACCTTTATCTTACCAGGAGGTCCCATGATATGTGAACCTCATTTCAAAGAGGGACCCATCCTAAATTATAGCAAAGCACATTTTACACTTGTAATGGAGTTGATTCTGTGATCCATGCTCAGCTGATGAGTAACCGTGCCCGAGACCTAAAGACTAGCTCCTAGAGCTAATACCTAGGCTTCAACTCAGTAGGCTAACATAGTGTTGTGGGACACAGGAATCCCCGGTTGAAACTTAGACCGTCATACACTGGTCCTTCACGTATAGCATGGACAGTAGGAGTGTAGCAGCAGAAGTTCTGTAGTGTAGACTGCAGTACCTCTGCCTCGTATATGAAGAGYATGATATAGGTGACGGTGTAGACTGTCATGTAGATGGACAGCTTGACAGAGCCACTGTGGCTGATCCTCGCCCTGACAGAAACGGATACACACAGGGGGGTTAGCTTTCACACAGACAGATGAATACACACACACACACTCTCTCTCTCTCTCTGGGCTGCTGGTACGAGTTAGAAGGAGTAAGACAGAGAGACTGGGATACTGGTGCGAGTTAGAAGGAGTAAGACAGAGAGAGACTGGGCTACTGCTACAAGTTAGAAGGAGTAAGACAGATAGAGACTGGGCTACTGGTACGAGTTAGAAGGAGTAAGACAGAGAGAGACTGGGCTACTGGTACGAGTTAGAAGGAGTAAGACAGAGAGAGACTTGGGCTACTGTACGAGTTAGAAGGAGTAAGACAGAGAGACTGGGCTTACTGGGTACAAGTTAGAAGGAAGTAAGACAGAGAGACTGGGCATCTGGTAGCGAGTTAGAAGCGAGTAAGACAGAGAGACTGGGATACTGGTACAAGTTAGAAGGAGTAAGACAGAGAGAGACTGGGCTACTGGTACGCAGTTAGAAGGAGTAAGACAGAGAGAGACTGGGCTACTGGTAACAAGTTAGAAGGAAGTAAGAATAGAGAGACTGGGCTACTGTTTACCGAGTTAGAAGGAGTAAGACAGAGAGACTGGGCTAGTGTACGAGTTAGAAAGGAGTAAGACAGAGAGACTGGGAATACTGGTACAAGTTAGAAAGGAGGTAGACAGAGAGAGAACTGGGCTACTGGTACGAGTTAGACATGAGTAAGACATGAGAGACTGGGCTACTAGTACAAGTTAGAAGGAGTAAGAAGAGAGGACTGGGCTAACTGGTACGAGTTACAAGGAAGTAAGACAGAGAGACTGGGCTACTAGTACAAGTTAGAAGGAGTAAGACAGAAGAGAACTGGGCTACTGGACGAGTAGAATAAGACAGAGAGACTGGCTACTGACGAGTTAGAAGGAGTAAGACAGAGAGAGACTGGGCTACTGTTACGAGTTAGAAGGAGTATAGACGAGTAATCAACTAAATTAGGAGAGAGAAAAAGACTGGGCTACTGTTACGAGTTAGAAGGAGTAAGACAGAGAGAGACTGGGCTACTGTAGAGTTAGAAGGAGTAAGACAGAGAGAGCTGGCGCTACTGGTACGAGTTAAGAAGGGTAAGACAGAGAGAGACTGGGCTACTGGTACAAGTTAGAAGGAGTAAGACAGAGAGAGACTGGGCCTACTGTAGCAGTTAGAAGGAGTAAGACAGAGAGAGACTGGGCTACTGGTATAAGAGTTAGAAGGAGTAAGAGAGAGAGACTGGGCTACTGGTACAAGTTAGAGAGTAAGACAGAGAGAGACTGGGCCTTACTATGTTCCGAGTTAAAGGAGTAAGACAGAGAGAGACTGGGCTACTGACGGTTAGAAGGAGTAAGACAGAGAGAGACTGGGCTACTAGTGAACAGTGTAGGAAGGAGTAAGACAGAGAGAGTGGCTGGAGGATTTAATAAATCAGCCAGCAAGCAGTTAGACTGACATGTCCTCTAGGGTAGAGGGTGTTATTAAGGCTTGGGACAGCTACTGTAGCTCTGACCCTGAACCATAAGTGAGACGGCCTGGAGACACACACACAAACACACTCCCTACCTGGTGACAGTAAGCCTTTCCCCAGCAGGATCAGCATCAGCAGGAACACCAGGAAACTGACAGAAGAACAGGAATTTCCCTAGGAGAGAGAGGAGAGAGAGCAAGAAGAGAGAGCGAGAGAGAGCAAGAGCGAGAGAGAGAGAGAGAGAGAGAGAGAGAGATGGTGAGAGGAGGGAAGAAATGAGAACCCCCACAGAGTGAAAGAAAGATTACTGTAAGTAGGTTTAGTAATCTGAATATGTACATCATACCAGAACCTGAAATCAGGTCACTCACTCACTCCAGCACCGCTCACACTCAGCTTGCACACACACCAATAAGGATAACACTCATCTCTCGTGAGCACTCTCTTGCACTGCATGGGTTGTGTGGGAAAGTTTCTGCTTTACATCCTTTATCAGTGTGTTTCTGCATTACATCTCTTTATCAGGGTGATTTCTGGATTACATCCTTTATCAGGGGTTTCTGCTTTTACATCCTTATCAGGTGATTCTGCATTACATCCTTTATCAGGGTGATTCTGCTTTACATCCTTTACTCAGGTGATTCTGCTTTACATCCTTATCAGGTGTTTTCTGATTACATCCTTTATCAGGGTGTTTCTGCTTAACATCCTTTATACGGGTGTTTCTGGATTACATCCTTTATAGGGTGATTCTGCATACAGTCTTTATCGGGTGTTTCTGGATTACATCCTTTATCAGGGTGATTCTGGATTACATCCTTTATCAGGGTGTTTTCTGCTTTACATCCTTTATACGGGTGTTTCTGCATTACATCCTTTATCAGGGTGTTTCTGCATTACATCCTTTATCAGGGTGGATTCTGGATTACATCCTTTATCAGGGTGTTTCTGCATTACATCCTTTATCAGGTGTTTCTGCTTTACATCCTTTTCAGGGTGTTTCTGCTTTACAATCCTTTTCAGGGTGTTTCTGCTTTACATCCTTTAATCAGGGTTTTTCTGCTTTACATCGCTTATCAGGGTGTTTCTGCTTTACATCCTTTATAAGGGTGTTTGTGATGATCAGACTCACCCATTATCTTGAGACTGCCGTTGCCCACTCCATCTCTGGCATACAGGCCCCAGTAAATACAGTGGAACAGAAGGCTGACAACTGATGGGAGGAGGAGGTAGGAGAGGGAGAGAAAGAGAGAGGGATATTTCACTGTTCTGCACTGCAGAGCTGCATATAGCAGCAGCAGTCCTACCCTACACAGAGACAGGGAACTATCTGTATGGTGCTGAAGCCGTGGTTAACATCTATGATAATCAGAAGGAGTCATTACCATGTCTGAGATGCCAACAACTGCAGTGTGTGAGTCAGATGGTGATGCTGCTGCAGCCGGCCGCCTGTGGGTGTGTGTGTGTGTGTGTGGAGTTGTGGTCCACACTCACCCTCTACACCAGCCGCAGTCATAAACATCTTATATGTCGTATGGAGAAGCTGCCTTCCTTTCAGATTATCTAGGAGAAATAGAGAGTGAGAGACAAATAAAGAGAGATATGAAGAGGAAAGAGACAYATGAAGAGGAAAGAGAGATGAAGAGGAGAGAGAGAGACAGATGAAGAGGAGAGAGAGATGAAGAGGAGAGAGAGACAGATGAAGAGGAGAGAGAGAGACAAATGAAGAGGAGAGAGAAAGACAGGTGAAGAGGAGAGAGAGACAGATGAAGAGGAGAGAGAGAGACAGACGAAGAGGAGAGAGAGAGACAGACGAAGAGGAGAGAGAGAGACAGATGAAGAGGAGAGAGAGAGACAGATGAAAAGAGAGAGAGCGGTGGGTTAGAGGGGAAAGATGCCGTGACAGAGACACAAAAACAGAGATGGTAATGTAAAGAGAAGGATAGAGAATGAGAGAGAGGGGAGTGGTGTATTAGGCATTAGTATGTGCAGCAGGAGTCTGTGTGTTTGTAGACACATGGGCTGTATTATCTGAGAAGATACTCTCCATATTTTAACTCTGTCACATCTGCCTTCCCTTCATCTGCCCCACTTTACTTTCCCCGGCTGGTTTCTACATGTTCAGCCCTAATGACAAGTTCCTCCACTCCTCCACCAGAGAGGGGCCACCTTCCCTCATTCCAGAAAGACATGCCCCCATGACTCCATAATGACAAGCTCCTCTATTCCTCTACCTCTATTCCTCTACTCTTTGTCTTCATTCCAGAAAGGACTAGCACTAATTCTTACGTTTGGTGCATTGGTGCATTAATGCCAATGAGACATTTGTGTGAAGATGGGAGTTAAGAGCAGAGATCTCAGGTTAGGATTGGCTGCTAAGTGCTTTTCTGGTGTGAGGAAGACGTGATCTGATCTTGTTCCTCAGGCACTTACAGGCAAAATAACATGAGAGGATGAAGACCAGGGAGAAGATAACCAGGAATGTGATGTCAGTTTCCAGGATCCCTGAGAATAGAGGCATGGGGTTAGGGAGAGGTAGAGAGAGGTAGAAAGAGAGAGAGAGAGGTAGAAAGAGAGAGGTAGATAGGTAAAGAGGTAGAGAGAGAGAGAGAGGTAGAAAGAGAGAGGGAGAGGTAAAGAGGTAGAGAGAGAGAGAGGTAAAGAGGTAGAGAGAGAGAGATAAAGAGGTAAAGAGAGAGAGAGAGAGATAAAGAGAGAGAGAGAGGTAAAGAGAGCGGTAGAGAGGGAGAAAGAGAGGGAGAAATGGAGGGTGAAATCGAAAGCGCGAGAGAGAGGGCAGATAGAGGGTGTGAGATGGTGATGAGAGAGAGGGAGAGGGAGGGGAAAAGAGAGAGTGACAGAGAGAGACAAAAAGAGAGAGGTCATTAGAACATCATAATAAAAGAGTAGCTTAATAATGTCATTTTCTAAACTGAGTCCATTTTCCTTTTTACCCATTCCACTCATGTTAATCCATCATCATTAATTCATTCATCCATTCCTTCGTTATAATAATTTGTTCATTTTAATATGCTTTATTGGCCGTGTTAAATAGTGTTGGACGAGCCATTAATGTTCATTCTGTAATCTGTGTCGTTCTCACCAAACTCGTCTGCAGAGAAATGCTGTGTCCAGAAAGACTGGCCATTGGTCAGCTTCATCTCGTACTCCAGCTGCAAACCTTCCCCCTGTGAGACAGAGACAGAGACGGAGAGGGAGAGAGAGAGGATGAGAGCGTGGAGTTAGATGGAGCGACAGTGAGCGCACAAAGAGCTCATTTCACAGAGAGGAGTTCAAAGCCTCTGGAGTTTGTGTTGTTGTACTGTAAGTGAGAGAAAAAAACCTTTGATTTCATCTGCCAGCCAAGACTCGATCTCAGTACCTCCATCAGAAAAGTGAGAAGCATGAAGCGTGCACTGTCACAAAATCAATACTAGCCAGGCAGGACTGGGAGAGAGGGAGAGAAAGAGAGCAGTGAGGAGACAGGCAGGACTGGGAGAGAGGGAAAGAGACATTGAGAGACTGAGAGCAGTGATAGGAGACATGCAGGACTGGGAGAGAAAGAGAGAGACATTGAGAGACAACAGTGAGAGGAGACAGGCAGGACTGGGTTGGAGGGAGAGAGAGAGACATTGATGAGAGACAGAGCAGTGAGAGGAGATGAAGTGACGCAGAGAAAGAAGGCCACAGTAAAGGACAGATTCAAAGAGTGAGTGAACAAGAAAGAGTAAGAATGAGAGAAAGAGGTGAAGAGAAAGACAGAGAGAGTAAGAACTGAGAGAGGGTGGAAGGCATGTATTATATTGGCAGTGTGCAGGCGGGGTGAGACGGGGAGAGTCCCTGGGGCCACGTGGGCCGGAGACAGAGCTTTAACTTCAGTCCTACACCATTAGGCATCATGTCCGTCAACAGCCCTCCACTTGCTGCCGTGACAACACAACACACTCTCCAGGAAACATCCACTTCAATCCTGTCTGTCCCTCTTCACAAACACTCACTCTCTACTAACACCAATACACTGGCCCTGCCACAACACACAGGCGCACACACACACACTTGTGCATCCACACACGAAAGCACACATTCAGAGAAGATCTACACTGAGCATACCAAACACCTTCCTAATATTGAGTTGCACCCCCCCCCCCCCCCAATTCGTCAGGCATGGACTATACAAGGTTTCGAAAGCTTTCCACAGGGATGCTGGCCCATGCTGACTCCAATGATTCCCACACTTGTGTCAAGTTGGCTGGATGTCCTTTGGGTGGTGAACCATTCTTGATACACACAGGAAAAACCCAGCACAATAATTTTTTGTTTTGCCCATTCACCTTCTGAATGGCGCACAATCCATGTCTCAATTGTCTCAAGGCTTAAAAATCCTTTAACCCGTCTCATCCTCTTCATCT
Source organism: Salvelinus sp. IW2-2015 (assembly GCF_002910315.2). Classification (NCBI taxonomy): domain Eukaryota; kingdom Metazoa; phylum Chordata; class Actinopteri; order Salmoniformes; family Salmonidae; genus Salvelinus; species Salvelinus sp. IW2-2015. Next base: position 1,184,175 of record NC_036874.1, on the reverse strand, counting down.
ACACTGATTGAAATGGATTTAACAAGTGACATCAATAAGGGATCATAGCTTTCACCAGGATTAACCTGGTCACTCTGTCATGGAAATAGCAGGTGTTCTTAATGTTTTGTACACTCAGTGTATGTCAATCTGTGAGTGTATTTGTTATGTGTGTGTGGGGAGGGGGGTGGTGTGTGTCATCAGAGTAACAATGTCTGTGTGCGCTAGCCATCAGTGAGAAGTGAAAGGTCGGTGCTCACCCCACACTTGCTGAGAGCGATGTACCACCATCTCTCCCTCACTGAGCGGAAACTACGACCTCCCACACAACTCAGCACCTCCTCATCTCCCTCTCCTTCCACCTTAGAGACAGAGACAGCAGAAACAGAGACAGAAGAGAGAGAGTTCATGTATTAATAGAGAAGACGCTCACACACTAAAAAACACATTGAATCAACACATCCTAACACCTTTCCAAAGTGGGAGTTACACCCAGACACCTCTGTCTCACATACACATACTCCTCACACCTCAAAATAGCTGGCTCTTTTAGTTATAACCAAATAACTAAAAACAACCACAGTCCCATAGGAAAACATACAAGACAAGCCCACATATACAGTGCCTTCAGAAATTGTTAATCCCACTTGATTTATTCCACATTTTGTTGTGTTACAGCCTGAATTAAAAATGGTTTAAAAAAAAAAAATCCTCACCCATCTACACACAATACCCCATACAGAAATATCTCAATTACATAGGTTTTCACACCCAAATCACCTTTCGCGGCGATTACCGCTTTGAGTCGTCTTGGGTATGTCTGTATCAGCTTTGCACATATGGATTTGGGGATTTTCTCCAATTCTTCCTTGCAGATTTTCTAAAGCTCTGTTTAGTTAGATGGGGAGTGGGGGTGAGCAGCAATCCTCAAGTCTTTCCACATCAAGTTCAAGTCTTTCCACATCTTCAAGTCTTTCCACAGGGACTCAAGTCTTGGCTGGGCCACTCAAGGACTTTCATATTCTTGTTCTGAAGCCATTCCAGAGTTACTTTGGCTGTATGTTTGGGGTCATTGTCCTGTTGGAACGTAAATCTTCGCCCCATTTTGAAGGTCGTTTGCACTCTGAAGCAGGTTCTCATCAAGAATTTTCTTGTATTTGGCTCCATTCATTGTTCCCTCTATCCTTACCAGTCTCCCAGTCCCTGCCGCTGAAAAGCATCCCCATGGCATGAGTCTGACACCACCATGCTTCACAGTAGGTGTTAGACGGGTGAGGAGCTGTGCCTGGTTCTCTCCAGACATAGCACTTTGCATTCAGGCCAAATAGTAAAATTGATCTTTTGCCTTATGAACTCAGTCTTTCATGTGCCTTTTTATAAACTAATGGCGTGTTGTCATGTGCCTTTTTCTCAGGAGTAGCTTCCGTCTGGCCATTCTCCCATAAACCCATTGGTGAAGTGCTATAGAGCCTTCAAACTCAACTCTGGACCTCAAAGCCAATTCCACTGCATTTTTTCCTTGTTGCCCTTTAATCAGGGACTGATTTGGGTTAAATTAATTATCAGGTAGAACAGAAAACCAGCAGGCTCTGGACCTCGTAGGGAAAGAGTTGAATACCCCTGCTGTAGAGACAGTTGTCCTTCTGGCAGGTTCTCCCATCTCAGCCAAGGAACTCTGTAGTTCTGTCAGAGTGGTCAATGGGTTCTTGGTCACCTCCCTGACCAAGGTCCTTCTTGCCCAGTTGCTCAGTTTGGTTGGACAGCCAGCTCTAGGCAGAGTCTGGGTAGATCCATATTTTTCCCATTTCCCCATTATGGAGACCACTGTGCTCTTGGAACCTTTCAACACTAGACATTGTTTTATACCCTTCCCCAGATATATGCCTCATCACAATTCTCCCTCAGAGCTCTACGGACAGTTCCCTGGACTTCATGGTATAGTTTCTGCTCTGACATGCACTATAAACTGTGGGACCTTATATACACCGGTGTGTTTTTCTAAACCATGTCCAAACCATTTTATTGGCCACAGGTGGACTCCAATCAAGTTGTAGCGACATCTCAAGGATGACCAAAGGAATTTGAATGCACCTGAACTCAGCTTGGAGTGTCATAGCAAAGGGTATTGATATTTCTGATATTTCATTTTCAATAAATTTACAAAACATCTCTAAAAACATGTTTTCACTTTGTCATTATGTGGTACGTGTGTATTTTTATATTTAATCTATTTAATTTTGAATTCAGGCTGAAACACAACAAAATGTGGAATAAGTCAATGGGTATGAATACTTTCTGAAGGCACTGTATAAGACAGAGAGCTGTAGAGGTTGTGCATGTTCTTACCACACAGCCAGACCAGGTGTAGCGCGTGGTCAGGTTGATAACCTGGTTATTCTCTGGCCTCAACACTGCCTCCTTCTGGTAGCAGTCCTGCAGTCAAGAAATACGGTCAAGAATAATAAAGAAACGGTGTCATACACACATCACATTATGCACAGGTACTCGACGAACTAACCACTAACAGGTACTGGACGAACTAACCACTAACAGGTACTGGACGAACTAACCATAGAAATAGAATGAATAGAAAGGGAATCGCCATTCGAGTCAATGATGGCATAATCAGTGGACTGTCAGCCATTTTGAGTCCACCCATTGTCCCAGTTGGTATTAGATAGAACGTCGCAAGTAGAAAAGGACTCCCGTGGGTCTTGCAGGATTTTGTCAGGAATCAAAGTGATGTTCTAGAGTCAAGTTTTGGACAGGATGCGACAGTCCACAAGAACGGGCAGTACAGGAATAGTTTTAAACAGATTTATTTGGGGGGGAGGATTAGGCTCACGCTCACTCTCACTCCTTGCTCCAGTTGTAGCCAGTCACTACTTTACCTCAGTTGCCAACGTATGTCAGGGAATGATGAAGCCTTCAAGAGAGGAATTGTAAAATCTCATTGCAGCCAAGGATCCATCACTAACAGTAGAGCCATTTAAAGGAAAGAGCAATGTTTTAGCTAAATTTTATATATGCACTACCGTTCAAAAGTTTGGGGTCACTTAGAAATGTCCTTGTTTTCCATGAAAACACATGAAAATAGTTGCAAAATGAATAGGAAATATAGTCAAGACGTTGACAAGGTTATAAATAATGATTTTTAATTTAAATAATAATTGTGTCCTTCAAACTTTGCTTTCGTCAAAGAAGCTTCCATTTGCAGCAATTACAACCTTGCAGACCTTTATCATTCTAGCTGTCAATTTGTTGAGGTAATCTGAATAAATTTCATCCCATGCTTCCTGAAGCACCTCCCACAAGTTGGATTGGCTTGATGGACACTTCTTACGTACCATACTGTCAAGCTGCTTCCACAAAAGGTCAATAGGGTTGAGATCCGGTGACTATAATGGAGTGGCCAGCACAGACAGAATACCAGCTGACTGCTTCTTCCCTAATTAGTTCTTGCATAGTTTGGAGCTGTGCTTTGGGTCATTGTCCTGTTGTAGGAGGAAATTGGCTCCAATTAAGCACCGTCCACAGGGTATGGCATGGCATTGCAAAATGGAGTGATAGCCTTCCTTCTTCAAGATCCCTTTTACCCCGTACAAATCTCCCACCAAAGCACCCCCAGACCTTCACATTGCCTCCACCATGCTTGACAGATGGCATCAAGCAGTCCTCCATCATCTTTCAATTTTTTCTGCATCTCACGAATGTTCTTCTTTGTGATCCGAACACCTCAATCTTAGATTTGTCTGTCCTTAACACTTTTTTCCCAATCTTCCTCTGTCCAGTGTCTTTGTTATTTTGCCCATCTTAATCTTTAATCTTTATTGGCCAGTCTGAGATATGGCTTTTTCTTTACAACTCTGCCTAGAAGGCCAGCATCCCAGAGTCGCCTCTTCACTGTTGACCTTGAGACTGGTGTTTTGCGGGTACTATTTAATGAAGCTGCCAGTTGAGGACTTGTGAGGCATCTGTTTCTCAAACTAGACACTGTAATGTATTTGTCCTCTTGCTCAGTTGTGCACCGGGGCCTCCCACTCCTCTTTCTATTCTGGTTAGTACCAGTTTGCGCTGTTCTGTGAAGGGATTAGTACACAGCGTTGTACGAGATCTTCAGTTTCTTGGCAATTTCTTGCATGAAATAGCCTTCATTTCTCAGAAGAAGAATAGACTGATGAGTTTCAGAAGAAAGTTATTTGTTTCTGGCCATTTTGAGCCTGTAATCGAACCCACAAATGCTGATGCTCCAGATACTCAACTAGTCTAAAGAAGGCCAGTTTTATTGCCTCTTTAATCAGAACAACAGTTTTCAGCTGTGCTAACATAATTGCAAAAGGGTTTCTAATGATCAATTAGCCTTTTAAAATGATAAACTTGGATTAGCTAACACACCGTGCCATTGGAACACAGGAGTGATGGTTACTGATAATGGGCCTCTGTACGCCTATGTAGATACTACATAAAAAATCTGCCGTTTCCAGCTACAATAGTCATTTACAACATTAACAATGTCTACACTGTATTTCTGATCAATTTGATGTTATTTTAATGGACAATTTATTTTGATTTTCTTTAAAAAACAAGGACATTTCTAAGTGACCCCAAACTTTTGAACGCTAGTGTATATTGAACAAAAATATAAACACAACATTTAAAGTGTTAGTCCCACGTTTCATGAGCTGAAATATAAGATCCCCGAAATGTTCCATACGTACAAAAAGCTTATTTCTCAAATTTTGTCATGCCCTGACCTTAGAGTGTCACGTTCTGACCATAGTTCTTGTGTGTTTTGCTTGTTTTAGCGTTGGTCAGGACGTGAGCTGGGTGGGCATTCTATGTTGTGTGTCTAGTATGTCTGTTTCTGTGTTTGGCCTAATATGGTTCCCAATCAGAGGCAGGTGTTTTGTGTTGTCTCTGATTGGGAATCATATATAGGTGGCTTGTTTTGTGTTGGGGTTTGTGGGTGGTTGTTTCCTGTCTCTGTGTTTTCGCTGCACCAGCTAGGACTGTATCYGTTTGCCACTTTTTGTTATTTTGTATTTGTAAGTGTTCTCTGTTTATCGTTTAATTAAACATGTTGAGCACTGGCTACGCTGCGTGTTGGTCCGATCCCTGCTACACCTCCTCTTCTCTTGAAGATTAGGAAGGCTGCAGTTACATAGAGCCTTTTTATTTCTCTATTTGGTTAGGTCGGGGTGTGATTTGGGTGGGCATTCTAGTTTTTCTATTTCTTTGTTGGCCGGGTATGGTTCCCAATCAGAGTCAGCTGTCTATCGTTGTCTCTGATTGGGGATCATATTTAGGCAGCCTTTTTTCCCACCTTTAGTTTGTGGGATCTTGTTTTTGTGTGGCTGCCTGTGAGCAGCCCAGAACTTTACGTTTCGTTTGTATTCTTTTTTTTTTTGGTGTTCATTTTTAATAAAGTAAGATGTAAGCCTACCACGCTGCACCTTGGTCCAATCCATCTCTAAACGAACGTGACAAATTTTATGCACAGATTTGTTTACATCCCTGTTAGTGAACCTTTCACCTTTGCCAAGATAATCGATCCACCTGACATGTGTGGCATATCAATAAGCTGACTAAACAGCATAATAATTACACAGCTGCGCCTTGTGCTGGGGACAATAGAAGGCCACAACACAATGCCAGAGATGTCTCAAGTTGAGGGAGTGTGCAATTGGCAGGCTGAGTGCAGTAATGTCCACCAGAGCTTTTGCGTGAGAATTTGTTAATTTCGCTACAATAAGCCGCCTCCAATGTTGTTTTAGAGAATTTGGCATTACATCCAACCGGCCTCACAACCGCAGACCATGTGTAACCACACCAGCCCAGGACCTCCACATCCAACTTCTTCACCTGCGGGATCGTCTGAGACCAGCCACCCAGACTGCTGATGAAACTGAAGGGCATTTCTGTCTGTAATAAAGCCCTTTTGTGGGGAAAAACTAATTCTGATTTGCTGGGCCTGGCTCCCCAGTGAGTGGGCCTGGCTTCCAAGTGGGTGGGTCTATGCTCTCCCAGGTCCACCTGAAGCCACAGGACTCTTTTCGAAGGCTCTATTTCTCTCAGTGTGAGCATTGCGATCCGTAGGTTGGGATTTTTGACCTGGTTACATGTGCATTGAACAACACAGCAGCTTTCCGGAATGTTCTGTTATTTCTGTATAACAAACAAAAGTAGACCATGAAGTTGGCTTTTTTACAATGGGGGTCAATGGGAAAGAATGTTTGTTTCCCCCAATTTTTGGGTGTGGTCGAGGGGAGTTCCTTCATATGATGTGAATATCTGAATATCAACTGGCTATGCCAGGAATTAAAAGCAGGAAATGTACCCTTCAAAATGTGCTGTGATTTGTTGAGTAAACTCAACTGATATTACAAAAAAAGCAATTGTCTGTTTTCGCTGCATAACATGTAGAAGTTGTCCCTGTTCAGGTTTAGAAGACTGCTAAATGCTAACTCCCGTTTGTATAAGCTGGTTAGCATACAGAAATCGGTGGTGGTAGTCAGTCATTTTTAACTGTAATGCAGTTGATTGGTAACAATGACATAAACATGCATTGGGTTTAACATCCATACAAACATTATATTAAGATTTCTACCTCAAAATAGTGTGAAATACACATGTCAACAATAGCCTAAATGTAGGATCATTTTGCTGGGGAGCAATGAGGACACTCAGGATCTTTTGCCCACGGCCCTTTCCCCCACGCGTTTCATGGCAATTCCATTGTTTTGGTCGAGTTCGATTGACCTCTTTACGGCATCCATCAGTTGATAGAACATTCCAAAATACCATGGAAATTATTGCATCACAATACCAGGCAGTGATTGCGAGTGTACCCATGAGAGTTTACCAGTCAAATTGCCAAGGTTAGAGCGTCCAAGCCCGTTCTATTCATTTTATTTCTATGAAACTAACTCCATATAAAGAAACAGAAATGCCTGTACACACAATGTCGCCCAGAGCACAGAAGGAGCATGGTCAGGTAAAACAGAGCAGATGGAAACACACACCCATATATATACACACACACACACACACACACGCCAAGTGTGGCACAGAGTAGTGGTTTCTCACCTTGTCTGGCTTCTTGTACACAGCTGGCCACTGAGAGCTGTCATCAAAGTAGAGCAATATATTCTGACAGCATCGCGACTAGAGAGGAGAGAGAGAATGAGAGAATGGAGGAGGGAAGGAATGGAAAAAGGGGGCCTAAGATTAATACCAGACTGCCTCAAAGTCTGCAGACCACTAACAGCAACCGGAGGAACACAGAAAGGAGGACAGAAATAAAAAAGAGGAGGATAGGATAGGAGAGGAGAGGATAGAGAGGAGGAGAAGAGAGGACAGGAGAGGGTAAATGTATGGAGAATATAACAGGAACAGACAAAGGTAGATACAACTACCAAAGACAGAAGGAGTGAGGAGAGAGATGGACATAGAGGAAAGATGATGAAGGATGAGAGAGAGAGAGAMAGAMAGAGAGAYAGAGAGASWSASWYAGAGGGAGAGTGCCAACAATACTGATGGAACAAAATAAGAAAAGAGAATGATAGATAGGGGGTCAGTTGTACTATAACCTGACCTTTTGGTAGCGGAACCGGAAGTCCAAACGTCCAAAATCAGTGAGAAAACAGAAGCGAGTGAGGAACAACCAGTCCTGTTTAGAGTGGGGAACCAGAGAGGAGGAGGGAGAGAGGGGCATAGGGTAGAGAATGGGGAGAGGAGAGGGGGAGATGACGGTGAGATGGGGAAGAGAGCAGGAAAACCTGGCTGTAATATTCAACCAGCATCATGTCAAGATATTGTGCTGATGGTATACAGTGCTTCACTGTCCTTCCATAAGGCACTGCAGCAGGGTATCAGTCAATGGGCTGTGCTGCAGATGTAGGCCGACAGACACATACACAGGCTGTATAGAATTTAGCATTTTAAACAACACAGAAAAGGTTGAACTTACAGCTGCACTATATCTCATAGATAGCGAGCAAATCCATAGCCATATGTCAGAGAGCAAGCCATCTGTAGTTAACAGTTAACACACTCAGCCATACAGTACCAGTCAAAAGTTTGGACATAACTACTCATTCAAGGGCTTTTGTTCATTTTTACAATTTTCTACATTGTAGAATAATAGTGAAGACATCAAAACTATGAAAAAACACATATGGAATCATGTAATAACCAAAAAAGTGTTAAACAAATCAAAATATATTTTATACATGTTATATTGTTTAAAGTAGCCACCCTATGCATTGATGACAGCTTTGCACACTCTTGGCATTCTCTCAACCAGCTTCATGAAGAATGCTTTTCCAACAGTCTTGAAGGAGTTCCCACATATGCTGAGCACTTGTTGGCTGCTTTTCCTCCACTCTGCGGTGCAACTCATCCCAAACCATCTCAATTGGGTTGAGGTCGGTGATTGTGGAGACCAGGTCATCTGATACAGCACTCCATCACTCTCCTGCTTGGTCAATCAGCCCTTTCACAGCCTGGAGGTGTGTTTTGGGTCATTGTCCTGTTGAAAAACAAATGATAGTCCCACTAAGGGTAAACCAGATGGGATGGCGTATCACTGCAGACTGCTGTGGTAGTCATGCTGGTTAAGTGTGACTTGAATTCTAAATAAATCACTAACAGTGTCACCAACAAAACACCCCCACACCATCACATCTCCTCCTCCATGCTTCACGGTGGGAACCACACATGCAGAGATCATCCGTTCACCTACTCTGTGTCTCACAAAGTCACAGCGGTTGGAACCAAAAATCTCAAATTTGAACTCATCAGACCAAAGGACAGATTTCCACCAGTCTAATGTCCATTGCTTGTGTTTCTTGGCCCAAGTAAGTCTCTTCTTATTATTGGTGTCCTTTAGTTGTGGTTTCTTTGCAGCAATTCGACCATGAAGGCCTGATTCACGCAGTCTCCTCTGAACAGTTGATGTTGAGATGTGTCTGTTACTTGAACTATGTGAAGTATTTATTTGGGCTGCAATATGATGTGCAGTTAACTCTAATGAACTTATCCTCTGCAGCAGAGGTAACACTGGGTCTTCCATTCCGGTGGGGGTCCTCATGAGAGCCAGTTTCATCATAGCCTTGATAGTTTTTGCGACTGCACTTGAAGAAACTTCTTTAAATTGACTGACCTTCATGTCTTAAAGTAAGGATGGACTGTTGTTTCTCTTTGCTTATTTGAGTTGTTCTTTCCATAATATTGACTTGGTCTTTTACCAAATAAGGCTATCTTCTGTATACCACCCCTATCTTGTCACAACACAACTGATTGGCTCAAAAGCATTAAGGAAAGAAATTCCACAAATGAACTTTTAACAAGGCCCACCTGTTAATTGAAATGRATTCCATGTGACTACCTCGTGAAGCTGATTGAGAGAATGCCAAGAATGTGCAAAGCTTTCATCAAGGCAAAGGGTGGCTACTTTGAAGAATCTCAAATATAAAATATATTTTGTGTTATTTCATAGTTTTGATGTCTTCACTATTATTCTACAATGTAGAAAACAGTCTAAATAAAGAAAAACCCTTGAATGAGTAGGTGTGCCCAAACTTGACTGGTACTGTATATCAAGAGGCCTAACTTCCAGACCTACAGTACTACATACTACATACAGTACTACATACTGCACTTCAATGTATTTTATTGTCCTAGATTGTATTGTCCTAGGCTAAAGGTGTATCCATGACTACAGAGCAGTCACAAAGGAGGAGAGGTGGTGGGACTGGGGGCTGTGCCTGGGGTATATCATATGACTGCTCAAGGACTGTGAATGACTCCCTTGTTAGGCTCAGACACACACACCAAACCTCCATTTCCCCCATTATTGTCATAGCAACTGCCACATGCTGCCCGAGTTTGCAGCTGCCATAGAAACCATGAAAGTCACCACACTCTCTCAGAAATACACACTCCTTTCTACTTCCCTCTCTCTTTCACACGCACGCCCGCACACACACACACACACACACACACACACACACACACACACACACACACACACACACACACACACACACCCCACACACACACACACAAACAACACACACACACAACAACACACACACACACACACACACACACACACACACACACACACACACACACACACACACACACACACACACACACACACACACACACACACACACACACACACACACACACACACACACACACAACCCTGTAAATTAATCTGTGTTGCACAGACATATTAATCTAATTTTAGACCCTCCAGGCCAAACAGGTTAGCGTCTTTCCATTTGTATTGACCATCTCTCTCCGCTCTAGCTGTCTTTCTGTATCTACGACCTCTTCTCTATCTGGCTGGGCTGTTTGGGCATGACGGTCGCAGTTGCTGAGCACTCCGGCCATGCAGTCCTGTTTACCCTGTTCTTACCCAATAAGGTGAAATGGTCATCAAAATTGTTAAAAGATAAATTAAAAAATATTCCCCTAAATGCAATAGTTGAACAATGGATGAAGATACTCCAAACTTTTTACATTTTTAAATTCCATCAGATAATGAATTATAGCACATAATGAATGGAGTTCTGGGATTTCAGTGGGAATCAGCTATTCAATTCATTCAATTGATTGTATGTTTTTTCTAAGAATGCAATCATATATGGATGTTTCTTACTGTATCAGGTATTTTTTATATACAGTATATTTTGTGTTAAAATAAAGACAATTTTATGTGCGACATTTGCTCACATACACCATGTATATTTGCATCTATGATAAATTAACATAAGGGAAAGAACAGGGCTGCAATCACCAAAAACCTGCTCTGTCTACCCTACTGCTCTGTCTACCTACCTGCTCGTCTACCCTACTCTCTGTTACCACTGCTCTGTCTACCCTACCTGCTCTGTCTACCTACCTGCTCGGTCTACCCTACCTGCTCTGTCTACCCTACCTGCTCTGTCTACCTACCTGCTCTGCACCCTACTGCTCTGTCTACCCTACCTGCTCTGTCTACCCTGCCTGCTCGTCTACCCTGCCTGCTCTGTCTACCCTACCTGCTCTGTCTACCGACCTGCTTTCTACCCTACCTGCTCTGTTACCTGCCTCTCGTCTACCCTGCGCTCTGTCACCTGCTCTGTCTACCTACCTGCCTGTCTACCCTACTCCTCTGTCTACCCTACCTGCTCTGTCCACCCTACCTGCTCTGTTCTACCCTACCTGCTCTGTCTACCGACCTGCTCTGTTACCCCTGCTCTGTCTACCCTACCTGCTCGTCCACCTACCTGCTCTGTCTACCCACCTGCTCTGTCTACCCTACCTGCTCTGTCTCCCTACCTGCTCTGTCTACCCTACCTGCTCTGTCTACCCTACCTGCTCTGTCTACCTACCTGCCTCTGCTTACCTACTGCTCTGTTCTACCTACCTGCTCTGTCTACCTACCTCTCTGTCTACCTACCTGCTCTGTCTTACCCTACTGCTCTGTCTACCCTACCTGCTCTGTCCACCTACCTGCTCTGTCTACCTACCTGCTCTGTCTACCTCCTGCTCTGTCTACTCTACCTGCTTGTCTACCTACCTGCTCTGTCTACCTACCTCGTCTGTCTACTACCGCCTGTCTACCTACCTGCTCTGTCTACCTACCTGCTCTGTCTACCTACCTGCTCTGCTACCTACCTTGCTACTGCTCTACCTACTGCTTCTGTCTCTACTCTTCTACCTACTGCTCTGTCTACCCTACCTGCTCTGTGCTACCCTACCTGCTCTGTCTACCTACCTCTCTGTCTACCTACCTGCTCTGTCTACCCTACCTGCTCTGTCACTACCTGCTCTGTCTGCCCTACCTGCCTCTGTCTACCCTACCTGCTCTGTCTACCTACCTGCTCTGTCTACCCTACCTGCTACTGTCTACCCTACCTGCTCTGTCTACCTACCTGCTCTGTCTACCCTACCTGCTCTGTGCTACACCTACCTGCTCTGTCTACCCTACCAGCTCTGCTCCCTACCTGCTCTGTCTACCCACCTGCTCTGTCTACCCTACCTGCTCTGTCTACCCTACCTGCTCTGTCTACCCTACCTGCTTCTGGTCTACCCTACCTGCAGTCACCTGCTCTGTCTACCCTACCTGCAGTCACCTGCTCTGTCTACCCTACCTGCAGTCACTTATGTTTGTCTACCCTACCTGCAGTCACCTGCTTTGTCTACCCTACCTGCGTCACCGCTCTGTCTACCCTACCTGCAGTCACCGCTCTGTCTACCCTACCTGCAGTCACCTGCTCTGTCTACCCTACCGCAGTCACCTGCTCTGTCTACCCTACTGCAGTCACCTGCTCTGTCTACCCTACCTGCAGTCACCTGCTTTGTCTACCCTACCTGCAGTCACATGCTCTGTCTACCCTACCGCAGTCACCTGCTCTGTCTACCCTACCTGCAGTCACCTGCTCTGTCTACCCTACCTGCAGTCACTGCTCTGTCACCCTACCTGCAGTCACATGTGCTGTCTAGACAGCCTCATTAATTACTGTTGTCACGTTGCTTAATTAAAAACAATGCTAATAGCAGGATACCCTCGGATTCAAAAGTCCAACACATGGTGTAAAAAAAATGCCCCCCCCCCCCCTCCCTAATGTTACAAATATTTGTTTACGCCCACAAATAACATTAACTGTAGTGAACCTGTGTTTATAAACGTGGATAACGACTTATTTTGAGGCACAGTCGAAATCAGGGGGGCTACGGGCCAGAAGGTTGATGGTTTGCTGACCACCACAGAAGAGCTCACTCTCCCTGGCGGTTTCATTACACTACGATCAGAGCTGGTCGAAGACAATGATCAGCTAGGGGGGAATTAGATTTAACATTTTGATTACATATTTATAATTATATAAAATATATGCAATTCATTTTCCACCAACAGGTTTCTGTGCCAATGCACCACACAACCAATAAATAAAGCATGCCAACTTCAGGCACTTCAATATCATGGTTTGCGTTTTCAACACCAGAATACATAGATTATGTCAATCTCAACATACAGAAAATACATCCCTCCTTACGTAGGCTTACCCAGTAACGAAGATTTGGCTTGACAATCTCAGATTGTCATCAAACTTTTTGGTGTTTTGTAACAGATATCTCTTGATTGGATTGATTTTATTTGTCAGTAAAAAGTATATATATACACACAGTACCCTTGTCAATTCAACGTCTGTATTGAAGCGTTAGATTCTAGGTGAGTGAGGAATAGCCGCTCGGATTGGAGAGGAGGCAGAGCACGAGTTAAAGTTTAATGAATAACTGGGCCTGTCTGGAGCATATGTTTCGGTTAGCTGGTAATTGCCGGCTTTAGGCAAATAAAATGTATTAAAAGTCGTGAAGGTTCAGACCAGTTCGTAAGTGTTTTGTTTCATTCGGAGCCCTTTTCTTTGTTTGACACAATATAATATCCTGCTCGTATTTTCCCTATAAAAATGTACTTACTTTTGATGTTACCCTTATAAAGTTTAGAAAGTTGTGTGAAGGTTTGATGTGGCTATTAGCCTATTATACTGCAGGCCTATGATATTAAGGGAGTGCGCACCAACACTCCAACTGACACCAACAGTTGAACTTGAGGTGAGGAAAAATGTTTTAGGCCTACCAGAGTTACTCCCATAACCTTACAATATAATGGTTATCGTTATAAAAAATATTAGGATAAAAAACTAACGAAGTAGACTCCTTCTGTACGTCTATATCTCTATAGCAGACGCAGTAGGCTAGCCCATCTGACAAGGATAATTAAATGCATTCTGGTGTCATAGCATGCCGCCGGCATATCACTCTCTCTCTCTCTGGGGCTAGGCCTAAGCTTCTCTTCCTTTATATCAATTGTTTATATTAATATCGTACAGTGGACGCCTAAATCAAATCAAACTTTATTTGCCACATGCGACGAATACAAGTGTAGAACTTACCGTGAAATGCTTACTTACAACCAACAGTGCAGTTCAAGAAGAAGAAAATATTTACCAAGTAGACTAAAATAAAAAGTAATAATGAAAAGTATCACAATAAGAATAACGAGGCTATATACAGGGGGCACCAGTACCGAGTCAGTGTGCGGGGGTACAGGCTAGTTGAGGTAATCTGTACATGTGGGTGGGGGCGAAGTGACTATGCATTGTTAACAAACAAACAGCGAGTAGCAGCAGTGTACAAGAAAGGGGGGGGGTCAATGTCTGACAATTTTATGGGCTTTCCTCTGACACCGCCTATTATATAAGTCTATAAGCCTAAGCATGCAATGCCCAGATGCATTTAGTGCTCAAATCTCTGACAGCTGAACCATGAGGTGGACAATTATTATTTAAGGTAAGTAAAAACCAATAAAACAATACGCTATAAAGCTTTGTAATGCTACACATCTACACACAAGGAAAGAGGCTAATTTGGCCAATATCCCTTGTTTATTGGTGACGCTGGTTGTGTGGGTGACGCCCTAATGGGTTAAGCACCCAATGCATATGGATTTCTCAAATGTACAATAAATAAAAATCTGTTCGATCTCCAAGGCATTATTAGTCGAACACCAAACATTTATGTAAATGTCTCGCTCTGTTGATGGTGGGTGCACCTAATTCAGCTGCCCGCGCACCAGGTAGGCGACGTGTTCACATTTTGAAGGTATAAACTCTGCCTTCCTGGCAGGCCCAGGGGTAGCAAATCAAGTGCACTATAGGCCTACAACTGGCCAATCGGATGGCTCAGATGACTGTGTCTGCAGTAACGTAGCAGGCGTAAAAGAAAGCTTCAGCAAAGTTGATACTGTGAGATTTATAAACCTTAAAACCATGACCAGAAAGAGACTGTCAATGAATACAGCAAAGAGCTGCTGTTTTGATGAGTGAGTTCATGTTTTTACTCAGCACTGTCAACACTTTCTATTCAACACTTTGATAAGCCATAAAATGTGTGTTATCCCTACTTCCACTCACACAACAACCAGCACTGCACCTGCAATGAATGAGTAGGAAAATGTATCGATAGGCTTGTGTTGTAATTATTAGTGGCTTGGGTCTTCTTTCTTTGGTCATAGGAGTAACAAAATACATTTGTGTATGAGGCAGAAATAATGCGGTGCGACTCGAGTTTCGTCATCAGCTGGAAGACAGAGTCCCTTTTCAGTCAGTGTCAGCTGAGGAAAGGGAGAGCGGAGAGACGTTGAGAGGCAGACCCTCAGTCTGCTGCCCTCACCCTCTGCTGAGACTGACCATCAGATGCAGGCTCCATCAGCCCGGTAAAATAAAGCACTTTATTAAAATGCATGCTCACTCAGCTGTGCCTCACAAGTAATACAACAACTGATTTATTACCGGTATGATCATATAGTCTTACTCAAATGTTGAAATATCATTTTTTTAAACGGTCCGAGAAGAACAACAATGCATTGGCAAGGCAATTCAAGCAAAGCCAATATGTTGTAATAATGTTTTGGGCCTATAGCCTACTGCTCAAATCTCATTACTACACTATTGTTTCATTAGGTTAATGTTGCATAGGCTTACATTTTTTAAGTAACGTAAAAAAACTATTTGAACGGTAGATCGCGGCTTGCATTTTGACTCAAAGTGATCTTGACTCAAAAAAGTTGGGACCACTACTATAGCCTATTACAGATCTGGACAAATAATCCACCTACCACTATTGTCACTTCGGCTCCCGAGTGGCACAGCGGTCTAAGGCACTGCATCTCAGTGCTAGAGGCGTCATTTCCACGGTCGTAACTTTAATGGGGGAAAAACGACAGGCACAAGCAAGAGTATGAAAGAGTCGAAGGAGTCAAATTAAAGCAATCACTGCAGCAAGATTTAAGTGACAAATGGATTTTGCACTCCTCAAACAGGAAATATATGGCTGAAAAAAGATCCTCAGGTGGGGGTGGGGGGGGCATGCGCTTAAGGAACAATAAGGGAATAGAGCCTAACAGTGTTTCTGAGCAGGCCAGTCCAGTCTAGCCCCAGTCCATGCAGCTCAGTGTAAGCCCAGAAGGCACCTGTAGTCCTGCACTAGGCCCAGTCGGTCTCAGTGGAGAGTAGTAGGGAAACTGGAGCAGTGGAACAGAGGATGGGGTGTCAACCTTAATCCCCCTTAGTCCTCTCATTACCCCACGGCCACTGCATTGTGACGCAGAGACATTGAGCCATTGTGTGTGCGTGTGTATGTGAGGGAGTGAGAGAGAGTGTGTGTGTATGTGAGTGAAAGAGGGTGTGTGTGTGTGTGTGTGGTTGGGTGGGTGTGTGGTGTGTGGTGTGTGTGTGTGATTTGTGTGTGTGTGTGTGTGTGTGTGTGTGTGTGTGTGTGTGTGTGTGTGTGTGTGTTAGACAGCCCATTAATCAAGTGCTAGGCCTCGATGCAGTATCCGGTCACTACAGCGGTCACTACTACTCCCTCTCTCTCTGTCCTCTCTTACCCTCTGTCTGTCCCTCCTTTCCTCAATCTCTCTCTCTCTCTCCCTTCCTCTTTGCCTCTCTCTCCCTGTCCCTTCCTCTCTATCTCTCCCGCTCTCGCTGTCCCTCCCTTCCTATTTCCCTCTCTCTCTCTCTTCTCTCTCTCCGTCTTTCCTCCTCTCTCCAGAACCAGGTTTGCTTGCTAAACCTCATTAACAATTAATTACCAATCAACTATAGTCAGTCACCCCTGGACCTCTCAATGATTCATTAGTAAGGTTAGACAATGGTGCAACACAACACACTCACTTGCCTCAACATACTCACTGCCACATTAAATCACAATCGCACACAAACATAAATAAACAAAAAAACTAACCTATAATCCTCCCACCATCACTGAACCTGATCATACCTATAATCCTCCCCACCATCACTGAACCTGATCATACCTATAATCCTCCCCACATCACTGAACCTGATCATACCTATAATCCTCCCCACCATCACTGAACCTGATCATACCTATATCCTCCCCACCATCACTGAACCTGAATCATACCTATAATCCTCCCCACCATCACTGAACTGAACATACCTATAATCCTCCCCACCATCACTGAACCTGATCATACCTATAATCCTCCTCACCATCACTTGAACCTGATAATACCTATAATCCTCCCCACCATCACTGAACCTGAACATACCTATAATCCTCCCCACCATCACTGAACCTGATCATACCTATAATCCTCCCACCATCACTGAACCTGTCATACCTATAATCCTCCCACCATCACTGAACCTGAATAACCTATAATCCTCCCCACCATCACTGAACCTGAACATAACCTATAATCCTCCCACCATCACTGAACCTGAACATACCTATAATCCTCCCCACCATCACTGAACCTGATCATACCTATAATCCTCCCCACCATCACTGAACCTGATGCATACCTATAAATCCCCCCACCATCACTGAACCTGATCATACCTATAATCCTCCCCACCATCACTGAACCTGATCATACCTATAAATCCTCCCCACCATCACTGAACCTGATCATACCTATAATCCTCCCCACCATCACTGAACCTGATCATACCTATAATCCTCCCCACCATCACTGAACCTGAACATTACCTATAATCCTTCCCACCATCACTGAACCTGATCATACCTATAATCCTCCCCACCATCACTGAACCTGAACATACCTATATCCTCCCACCATCACTGAACCTGATCATACCTATAATCCTCCCCACCATCACTGAACCTGATCATACCTATAATCCTCCCACCATCACTGAACCTGTCATACCTATAATCCTCCCCACCATCACTGAACCTGAATCATACCTATAATCCTCCCCACCATCACTGAACCTGATCATACCTATAATCCTCCCCACCATCACTGAACCTGATCATACCTATAATCCTCCCCACCATCACTGAACCTGAACATACCTATAATCCTCCCCACCATCACTGAACCTGATCATACCTATAATCCTCCCACCATCACTGAACCTGATCATACCTATATCCTCCCCACCATCACTGAACCTGATATACCTATATCCTCCCCACCATCACTGAACCTGAACATACTATAATCCTCCCCACCATCATAACCTGATCATACCTATAATCCTCCCACCATCACTGAACCTGATCATACCTATAATCCTCCCCACCATCACTGAACCTGATCATACTATAATCCTCCCACCATCACTGAACCTTCATACTATAACTCCCCACCATCACTGAACCTGATCATACCTATAATCCTCCCCACCACTCACTGAACCTGATCATACCTATAATCCTCCCCACCAATCACTGAACCTGAACATACCTATAATCCTCCCCACCATCACTGAACCTGATCATACCTATAATCCTCCCCACCATCACTGAACCTGATCATACCTATAATCCTCCCACCATCACTGAACCTGAACATACCTATAATCCTCCCCACCATCACTGAACCTGAACATACCTATAATCCTCCCCCCATCACTGAACCTGATCATACCTATAATCCTCCCCACCATCACTGAACCTGATTCATACCTATAATCCTCCCACCATCACTGAACCTGATCATACTATAATCCTCCCCACCATCACTGACCTAACATACTATAATCCTCCCCACCATCACTGACCTGATCATACCTATAATCCTCCCCACCATCACTGAACCTGTATCATACCTATAATCCTCCCCACCATCACTGAACCTGATCATAACCTATAATCCTCCCCACCATCACTGAACCTGATCATACCTAATAATCCTCCCCACCATCACTGAACCTGATCATACCTATAATCCTCCCACCATCACTGAACCTGATCATACCTATAATCCTCCCCACCATCACTGAACCTGATCATACCTATAATCCTCCCCACCATCACTGAACCTAATCATACCTATAATCCTCCCAACCATCACTGAACCTGATCATACCTATAATCCTCACCACCATCACTGAACCTGATCATACCTATAATCCTCCCCACCATCACTGAACCTGATTATACCTATAATCCTCCCCACCATCACTGAACCTGATCATACCTATAATCCTCCCCACCATCACTGACCTGAACATACCTATAAACCTCCCCCACCATCACTGAACCTGATCATACCTATAATCCTCCCCACCATCACTGACCTGATCATACTACAATCCTCTCCCACCATCACTGAACCTGAACATACCTTTCCTGCTGATTTGATATGTTGTACAGTCGTGGCCAAAAGTTTTGAGAATGACACAAATATTAATTTCCACAAAGTTTGCTGTTCAGTGTCTTTAGATATTTTTGTCAGATGTTACTATGGAATACTGAAGTATATTACAAGCATTCATAAGTGTCAAAGGCTTTTATTGACAATACATGAAGTTGATGCATGTCGATATTTGCAGTGTTGACCCTTCTTTTTCAATACCTCGCAAACCGCCCTGGCATGCTATCAATTAACTTCTGGGCCACATCCTGACTGATGGCAGCCCATTCTTGCATAAGCAATGCTTGGAGTTTTCAGAATTTGTGGGTTTTTTGTTGTCCACCCGCCTCTTGAAGATTGACCACAAGTTCTCAATGGGATTAAGGTCTGGGAGTTTCTTGGCCATGGACCCAAAATATTGCGTGTTTTGTTTCCCAAGCCACTTAGTTATCACTTTTGCCTTATGGCAAGGTGCTCCATCATGCTGGAAAAGGCATTGTTCGTCACCAAAACTGTTCCTGGATGGTTGGAGAAGTTGCTCTTGGAGGATGTGTTTACCATTCTTTATTCATGGCTGTGTTCTTAGGCAAAATTGTGAGTGAGCCCACTCCCTTGGCTGAGAAGCCAACCCCACACATGAAGTCTCAGGATGCTTTACTGTTGGCATGACACAGGACTGATGGTAGCCCTCACCTTGTCTTCTCCAGACAAGCTTTTTTCCGGATGCCCCAAACAATCGGAAAGGGGATTCATCAGAGAAAAATGACTTTACCCTAGTACTCAGCAGTCCAATCTCTGTACCTTTAGCAGATATCAGTGTGTCCCTGATGTTTTTCCTGGAGAGAAGTGGCTTCTTGGCTGCCCTTCTTGACACCAGGCATCCTCCAAAAGTCTTCGCTCCACTGTGCGTGCAGATGCACTCACACCTGCCTGCTGCCATTCCTGAGCAAGCTCTGTACTGGTGTGCCGATCCCGCAGCTGAATCAACTTTAGGAGACGGTCCTGGCGCTTGCTGGACTTTCTTTGGCGCCCTGAAGCCTTCTTCACAACAATTGAACCGCTCTCCTTGAAGTTCTTGATGATCCGATAAATGGTTGATTTAGGTGCAATCTTACTGGCAGCAATATCCTTGCCTGTGAAGCCCTTTTTGTGCAAAGTAATGACGATGGCACGTGTTTCCTTGCAGTTAACCATGATTGACAGAGGAAGAACAATGATTCCAAGCACCACCCTCCTTTTGAAGCTTCCAGTCTGTTATTCGAACTCAATCAGCATGACAGAGTGATCTCTAGCCTTGTCCTCGTCAACACTCACACCTGTTGTTAACGAGAGAATCACTGACATGATGTCAGCTGGTCCTTTTGTGGTAGGGCTGAAATGCAGTGGAAATGTTTTTTGGGGATTCAGGTTCATTTGCATGGCAAAGAGGGACTTTTCAATTAATTGCAATTCATCTGATCACTCTTCCTAACATTCTGAGTATATGCAAATTGCCATCATACAAACTGAGGCAGCAGATTTTTGTGAAAATTTATATTTGGTCATTCTCAAAACTTTTGCCACGACTGTACTTCTACTGTGACTTTGAGGTGGAGGAGTGAGGCTGTGTGTGTGTGTGACCTTGGGTGGGAGTCCGCAGACAAGGACTGATGTGTTGAACAGTCCCACTGGACAACACACACCCACCCACCCTATATCAACATGTCCAGATGAGGTGTTGTCAGTCCATTCAGAGCAGTGACATGGTGTTTGGGGAAGACACAACCCTGGTTCAGACTAACACACACCGCGTAAGAGAAGAGCGTATTAGAGGTACGTCTGGCATGAGCTGGAGATCTAATATGGATTATGTTATTCATAACATTCTGATATCATACAAACACCAGTGTATTTAAGCTAGTTAACTATATTATAGTTTGTCAATTTTCAATAGCTATTGATTGGAAGCCACATGATTCTGATAAAGAAGCCTAAGTGGTTATACATATGAATTAATTGATTGATTGAATTTATTAGGCCATTTAAAAAAAATCCATACATCAGGGTGCTCCAGCCGGTGACACCTCCACATACAATAAGAAAATCATCAAGGATAACACAATAAAGCTTAAAGCTTATTTCCATTGTGGTCCTTTTGAAGAGGAAAGGGGAAAAGGGCATTAATTATATGTGTAGGGACAGGTGTAAGCCTACTTTATGAGGCATGAATGACATGGGTTACATATCCCACCTGATCATCAAAACTGTTATGCAGAAGTGGGACACTAGAAAGCTGAAGATGAGAAGAGTTATGAGAGAGCTCAGTGCACGGGATTGTCGCGGCTGGCACAGATCTGTCTGGTGCACTTTACTCTTGCCCGACCTATAACGTGTCACTCACAGCAGCATGGGAACAATATGAGCC
This sequence comes from Salvelinus sp. IW2-2015, assembly GCF_002910315.2. Classification (NCBI taxonomy): domain Eukaryota; kingdom Metazoa; phylum Chordata; class Actinopteri; order Salmoniformes; family Salmonidae; genus Salvelinus; species Salvelinus sp. IW2-2015. Next base: position 1,162,600 of record NC_036874.1, on the reverse strand, counting down.
ACAACATCTAAACGCAGAAGGAATCAATAGAAACAGATAGATTAAATCAGATAATAGTATCTTTGATATTGATAATAGATTGATATCAGAAGACTATGTTTTATATTAATAGGCTAGTGTTAAGTGTTGGAGCACGGCTGATGTGAGATGAGGAGAACCAATAATAAACTATATGTTGACGTGGAGCGACAACTGACGCACACCTGTTACGGCAGGTTACCGTTATTATATTCGAAATATGGAAGCGAGTTATTTTGGTTACAGTGTAGGATATCACCAACACTTTGCGCTATCACAAAGAAAATAAATGCTAGAAGGATTTGCAAGGCACATTCTCGTAAACATCCACAGCTTGCTTCTACCGGTTGGTGAGAGCCACAAACAGAGCCAGAACGATGTAGATAGAAATACCTCACTATGACACGCATAGAGATGCGCACAAATACAAGGCAGTATGGACATCCTGTAACATCTTGGAGAAAAAAAATAAAAAATGATCAGGCAAATTTCGGAGCGCGTCACACTCGCAATATAATATAAACACGGAAAGGCTTTAGGCTACATGAGAAGGCGCTGACGAGTCTAATAATGGTGTCATTGTCACATCTGATAAATTAGGTATCAAACACCTTACCTCCTTGGTGTTGACGATACCTCTCACGTATTTCCCCAGAACCGAGCCAACGCAGAGAACGCTGGACACCACGGCCAGGCACAAAAGTCTCTCGCAAACCTCCATCTTATCCCAGAATTTCGCTACTCAGTGGTCGTCCCGGCCCCCTTCCCAATCAACTGGAATGCAGAAACGACAGTATCGGAGAGGGAAGCAGAGAAGACACAGGGCGCGCGTTCTCGTCTTTTGCCGATGCATGTGGCCCCAATATTTCAGCTGTGAGCGCGCTTTAGATAAGCGCTCAACTTCTTCCCCACTCACTGGTAACAGAGGCAGAATGCGCGTTCTCGCTCTCAGATTGCGACACATTCAAGAGACAAACATCAATCATTCACGTTTAAATTAATTTGTTACCTATCTGGTCAAACATTTTCGATGAGTGGGGTTCTCTCACATTATAGGCCTGTTGTTCACTCTTAGCTTAGGGCCTATAGAATTGAACAAGACTAATAGGCTACACCTTCTAAAACTACACAAATTAATGTAAATCATCACACCAAGGATAGGCTACATGATTTTCACATGTTCAGATAAAAGTTTAATGAAAGTATTTATGTTTCTTTGTAATTTTTCTTGTCTGGTTTTCTTTATTTTTATTATTTTCTACATTGTATAATAATAGTGAAGACATCAAAACTATGAATTAACACATATGGAATAATGTAGAAACCAAAGAAGTGTTAAACAGATCACAATATATTTTCTTCAAATAGCCACCATTTTGCATTGATGACAGCTTTGCATACTCTTTGCATTCTCTCAACCAGCTTCATGAGGTAGTCACCTGGAATGCATTTCAATTAACAGGTGTGCCTTGTTAAAAGTTAATTTGTGGAATTTCTTTCCTTCTTAATGCATTTGAGCCAATCGTGTCTTTGTGAGACGCGGTGTGGTGAATGGATGATCTCCGCATGTGCATTTCCCACTGTAAAGCATGGAGGAGAGGTGTTATGGTGTAGGGGTGCTTTGCTGGTGACAGTGTCTGTGATTTATTTAGAAATCATGGCACACTTAACCAGCATGGCTACCACAGCATTCTGCAGCATACGCCATGCCAACTCTCT
>NC_036874.1:1146404-1160769 GCF_002910315.2 Salvelinus sp. IW2-2015 | reverse complement strand
GACAGATCACAATATATTTTCTTCAAATAGCCACCATTTGCATTGATGACAGCTTTGCATACTCTTTGCATTCTCTCAACCAGCTTCATGAGGTAGTCACCTGAATGCATTTCAATTAACAGGTGTGCCTTGTTAAAAGTTAATTTGTGGAATTTCTTTCCTTCTTAATGCATTTGAGCCAATCGTGTCTTTGTGAGACGCGGTGTGGGTGAATGGATGAGTCTCCGCATGTGCATTTCCCACGTAAAGCATGGAGGAGAGGTGTTATGGTGTAGGGGTGCTTTGCTGGTGACAGTGTCTGTGATTTATTTAGAAATCATGCACACTTAACCAGCATGGCTACACAGCATTCTGCAGCGATACGCCATCCCATCTGGTTTGCGCTTAGTGGGACTATCATTTGTTTTTCAACAGGACAATGACCCAACACACCTTCAGGCTGTGTAAGGTCTATTTTACCAAGAAGGAGAGTGATGGAGTGCTGCATCAGATGACCTGGCCTCCGCAAAGGGTGGCTATTTGAAGAAACTCAAATATAAAATACATTTTGATTTATTTAACACTTTTTTTCATAGTGTTATTTCATAGTTCTGATGTCTTCACTATTATTCTCAACGTAGAAAACAGTAAAAATAAAGAAAAACCCTTGAATGAGTAGGTGTTCTAAAACTTTTGACCGGTAGTGTATGTGTTACTCTTTTTACCATCGAGGACCACTTTGGAAACAAGCGTTTTAATTAATACTTTCAAGATATCCTCTGGGTCCACATTGACATTTTATTGTATATGTCTGTTACCCAAAATAAATGTAATTCAATAATAGCTCACAAATAAAGAATTATCCTTAGTCCAGACAGACACTGCCGCTAACGAATGCCTACCTAATTAATGAGTTAATTATACAAAGATCATTGTTCAGTTATATTAGGCAGCTTTCTCCTATTGCTAAAGCTTTTTCAAACACTAGTCCGATTTTAAACCATTTAAAATTAACTTCATGGTGCGTTATGTTCATTACATCACAAAATAAAAAAACAATTGGCTCACTAAATTTGATGTAATGCAGTTAAAACCGGTGTGTCAATCTGAGTAACATAATAAAAAGATCCCAATCAAAATCGGTCAATTTAAACTAGAGACATTTTTTTAATAACGTTCCCAAGGTAAACGGACAATTTCTCAGGTCCAGATCGTAGAATATGCATATAATTTACAGATTAGGATAGAAAACACAACAAAGTTTCCAAAACTGTCAAAATATTATCTGTGAGTATAACAAAACTGATTCTGCAGGCGAAAACCTGAGAAAATCTAACCCGGAAGGGATTTTGTATTTTTTATCTGTGTTTCCTGGCCCGTCTTTCTTCCATTTAAAGGGGTATCAACCAGATTCCTTTTCCAATCGCTTCCTCAGGCTGTGACCAGGCTTTAGACATAGTTTCAGGCTTTTATTTTGAAAAATGAGCGAGATTTTTCAAAAGTAGTCAGGTGTCCTCAGATTAGTTCCTGCGCGCGAGAGGGTAGCTCTCCATTTTCTTTTTCTCTCTTATTGAGTAGGTTACGGTCCGGTTGAAATATTATCGATTATGTTTGTTAAAAACAACCTGAGGATTGATTATAAAAAACATTTGACATGTTTCTACGACCATTACGGATACTTTTTGGAATTTTCGTCGAACGGAACGAGGCTTTGGTTTTCTGAACAAAACGCACAACCCAAATGGCGTTTTTTTGTTATAAAAGTAATATTTATCGAACAAAAATAACATTTGTTGTGTAACTGGGAGTCTCGTGAGTGCAAACATCCAAAGATTATCAAAGGTAAGCGATTAATTTTATTGCTTTTCTGACTTTCGTGACCATGCTAATTGGGGGCTAGCTGTTCTAGCATTGATTGATACACTCACAAAAGCTTGGATTTCTTTCTCTGTAAAGCATATTTTCAAAATCTGACACGATAGGTGGATTAACAACAAGCTAAACTGTGTTTTGGTGTCTTTCACTTGTGATTGCATGATTATAAATATTTTTAGTAATATTTTGCGCCCTGCAATTCAGCGGTTGTTTAGGAAAATGATCCTGTAAAAGGGATCCGTAGCACAGAGAAGCTAACAGACAAAAAGCGTATGGCTCTCAAATTTTGTGCACAAATTTGTTTACATCCCTTTTAGTGAAATATTTTCCTTTGCCAAGATAATCCATCCACCTGACAGGTGTGGCATATCAAGAAGCTGATTAAACAGCATGAACATTACACAGGTGCACCTTGTGCCGGGGACAATAAAAGGCCACTAAAATATGCAGGGTTCTTTCCCCCAAAGAGATATCCGGGATGGTAACATACTCTGTTTCACGAAAACATGGACTCCGTACAGCCAATGGGATTTTCAGTGCATCGCGCCGACAGGAATAAACATCTCTACAGTAAGAAGAAGGGCGGTGGTGTATGTTTCATGATTAACGACTCATGGTGTAATTGTAACAACATACAGGAACTGAAGTCCTTTTGTTCAGCTGACCTAGAATTCCTCGCAATCAAATGCTGAGCGTATTATCTCCCAAGAGAACTCTCCTCGGTTATCGTCACAGCCGTGTATATCCCCCCGCATGCAGATACCAAGTCGGCCATCAAGGAACGTCACTGGACTTTATGCAAACTGGAAACCATATATCCCGAGGCTGCATTTATTGTAGCTGGGGATTTTAACAAAGCTAATTTGAGAACAAGGCTACCTAAATTCTCTCAGCATATCGATTGCAGTACACGAGCGAGTAACACGCTCAACCATTGCTACTCTAACTTCTGCGACGCATACAAGGCCCTCCCCTGCCCTCCTTTTGGCAAATCTGAAAATGATTCCATCTTGTTGCTCCTCTGCTACAGGCAGAAACTAAAACAGGAAATGCCTGTGCTTAGGTCTAGCCAACATTGGTCTGACCAATCAGATTCCACGCTTCAAGACCGCTTTGATCATGCGGACTGGGATATGTGTCATGTAGCCTCAGACAATAACATTGACGTATACGCTGACTCGGTGAGTGAGTAAATAAGGAAGTGTATAGGAGATGTTGTACCCACTGTGACAATTAAAACCTTCCCTAACCAGAAACCGTGGATTGATGGCAGCATTTGTGCAAAACTGAAGGCACGTACCACCACATTTAATCATGGCAAAGCACTGGAAACATGGCCGAATACAAACAGTGTAGTTATTCCTGCCGTAAGGAAATCAAACAAGCAAAGCATCAGTATAGCGACAAAGGTGTCGCAATTCAACGGCTCAAACACGAGATGTGGCAGGGTCTACAGACAATCACAGATTACAAAAAGAAAACCAGCCCCATCGCGGACATCGACGTCTTGCTTCCAGACAAATTAAACAACTTTTTTGCGTGCTTTGAGGACAATACAGTGCCAACGATGCGGCCCGCTACCAAAGACTGTGGGCTCTCCTCCTCCGTGGCCGACGTGAGTAACACCTTTAAACATGTTAACCCTCGCAAGGCTGCCGGCTCCCTAGCCGCGTCCTCAGAGCATGCGCAGACCAGCTGGCTGGTGTGTTTATGAACATATTCAATCAATCCTTATCCCAGTCTGCTGTTCCCACATGCTTCAAGATGACCACCATTGTTCCTGTTCCCAAGAAAGATAAGGTAACTGAACTAAATGACTATCGGCCCTTAGCACTCACTTCTGTCATCATGAAGTGCTATGAGAGACTAGTCTAGGATCATATCACCTCCACCCTACCTGTCACCCTAGACCCACTTCAATTTGCTTACCGCCCCAATAGATCCACAGACGATGCAATCGCCATCACGCTGCACACTGCCCTATCCCATCTGGACAAGAGGAATACCTATGTAAGAATGCTGTTCATTGATTACAGCTCAGCATTCAACACCAAAGTACCCTCCAAACTCTTCATCAAGCTTGAGACCTTGGGTCTCGACCCCGCTCTGTGCAACTGGGTCCTGGACTTCCTGACGGGCCTCCCCCAGGTGGTGAAGGTAGGAAACATCTCCACTCCGCTGATCCTCAACACTGGGGACCCACAAGGGTGTGTTCTCAGCCCCCTCCGGTACTCCCTGTTCACCCACGACTGCGTGGCCATGCAGGCCTCCAACTCAATCATCAAGTTTGCAGACGACACTACAGTGGTAGGCTTGATTATCAACAATGACAAGACAGCCTACAGGGAGGTGAGGGCCCTCGGKGTGTGGTGTCAGGAAAATAACCTCTCACTCAATGTCAGCAAAACAAGAGAGATTATTGTGGACTTCAGGAAACAGCATAGGGAGCACCCCCCCATCCACATCAATGGGACAGCAGTGGAAAAGGTGGAAAGCTTCAAGTTCCTCGGTGTACATATCACCGACAAACTGAAATGGTCTACGCACAAAGAAAGTGTGGTGAAGAAGGCGCAACTGGGTTCTGGACTTCCATCAGGAAGTCCAGGACCCAGTTGCACAGGGTGGGGTCGAGACCCAAGGTCTCAAGCTTGATGACGAGTTTGGAGGGTACTTTGGTGTTGAATGCTGAGCTGTAATCAACAGGCGCAACAGCGCCTCTTCAACCTCAGGAGGCTGAAAGAAAATGTGGCTTGTCACTGAAAACCGCCTGGTATGGAAACTGCACCACCCACAACCGCAGGGCTCTCCAGAGGGTGGTACGGTCTGCACAACGCATCACCGGGGAAAACTACCTGCCCTCCAGGACACCTACAACACCCGATGTCACAGGAAGTCAAAAAGATCATCAAGGACAATAACCACCCGAGCCACTGCCTGTTCACCTCGCTTCCATCCAGAAGGCGAGGTCAGTACAGTTGCATCAAAGGTGGGACAGAGATTGAAAAACAGCTTCTATCTCAAGGCCATCAGATTGTTAAACAACCACCACTAGCACAGAGAGGCAGCTGACTACTTTCAGACTTGATATCATTGGCCACTTAAATAAATGGAACACTAGTCACTTTAAATAATGCCACTTTAAGAATGTTTACATCTCGCATTACTCATCTCATATGTATATACTGTATCCTTCACTACCTATTATTTACTATCTATTGCATCTTAGCCGCTCGGTCACTGCTCATCCATATATTTTATACTTATATATTCTTATCCCATTCATTTACTAGATTGTGTGTATTAGGTTTTGTTGTGGAATTTGTTAGATATTAGGGTTGTTGTGGAATTGTTAGATATTAGGGTTGTTGTGGAATTGTTAGATATGACCTGTTAGATAATGCTGCACTGTCGGATCTAGAAGCATAAGAATTTCGCTCCACTCGGAATAACATCTGCTAACCATGTGTATGTGACCAACACAATACGATTTGACCGCACCAGCCCAGGACCTCCACATCCGACTTTTAACCATGCAGGATTGTCTGAGGCCAGCCACCCATATAGCTGATGAAACTGAGGAGTTTTTCTGTCTGTAATAAAGCACTTTTGTGGGGAAAAACTAATTCTGATTGGCTGTGCACCAGTGGATGGACCTATGCCCTCCCAGGCCCACCCATGGCGTCGCCAATGCCCAGTCATGCGAAATCCATAGATTAGGGCCTAATTAATACATTTTAATTGACTGATTTCTTTATATGAACTGTATCTCAGGAAAATGTTTGAAATTGTTGCATTTATATATTTGTTCAGTATAGTTGTAAAGTGAAGCACGTGCGCCATGTATGGAAAATGCAGGCTAGACCGCCGGCAAAACAAAACACATCTGGTGATAAGTCGTTTGAGAAGTTCGCAACATAGTCACGTCCATAAATATTTGGACATTGACCAAGTTATTATTTTAGCTGTCTACCACAGCATATTAGAATTGAAAGTAATAATGAATATGAGCTGAAAAGGCAGATTTTCAGCTTTAATTTGAAGGTATTTACATCCAAATTGGGTGAACYGTGTAGGAATTACAGGATTTGTGTGTCAAGTCAAGAATACAATACAGTAGGATAGAATGTGATAAAATAGAAAAAAAAATGACTAAATAGCCTAAAATAGAATAGTCTCTCACTCTGTGTGGTTTGGTTTGGCCTACTTCTCAGAACTGAGCCAGGGTCCCTTAAGGGACCAAAAGTAATTGGACAATTGGCTCAGCTGTTCCATGGCCAGGTGTGTGTTATTCCTTCATTAGATAATTTACAAGTAAGCAGATAAAAGGTCTAGGAGTTGATTTCAAGTGTGGTATTTGCATTTGGAATCTTGCTGTTAACCCTCAATATGAAGTCCAAAGAGCAGTCACTGGCAGTGAAGTAAGCCATCATTAGGCTGAGAAATCAAAACAAACCCATCAGAGACAGCAAAAACATTAGGTTTGGCCTTATGAACTATTTGGTACATTCTTAAAAAGAAAGAACGCATTGGTGAGCTCAGGAACACCAAAAGGCCTGGAAGACCACAGAAAACAACTGTYGTGGATGACAGAATAATTATTTCCCTGGTGAAGAAAAAAAAACTCACAACAGTTGGCCAGATCAAGAACACCCTCCAGGAAGTAGGCGTATCTGTGTCAAAGTCAACATTCAAGAGAAGACTTGAGTAAATAGACAGTTTACCACAAGATGWAAACCATTGGTAAGCCTCAAAAACAGGAAGACCAGATTAGTTTGCCAAACATTTTTTTTAAAGCCTGTACAGTTCTGGAACAACATCCTATGGACAGATGAGACAAAGATCAACATGTACCATTGTGATGGTTAGAGAAGAGTATGGAGAAGGGAAGGAACTGCTCATGATCCGACGCATACCACCGTATCTGTGAATCATGGTGGAGGTAGTGTTATGGCGTGGGCATGTATGGCTGCCAATGGGACTGGTTCCCTTGTATTTATTGATGTGACTGCTAACAAAAGCAGCAGAATGAATTCTGAAGTGTTTAGGGCTATATTATCTGCTCAGATTCAGCCAAATGCTTCAAAACTCATTGGATGGCGTGTCACAGTGCAGATGGACAATGATACGAAGCATACTGCGAAAGGCAAAGAAGTGGAATGTTCTGCAATGGCCAAGTAATTCACATGACCTGAATCCAATTGAGCATGCATTTCACTTGCTGAAGGCAAAACACCCCAAGAACAAGCCGGAACTGATGACAGCTGCAGTAAAGGCCTGGCAGAGCATCAGCAGGGAAGAAACCAAGCATCTGGTGATATCTATGGGTTCCAGTCTTCAGGCAGTCCTTGACTGCAAATTATTTGCAACCAAGTATTAAAACTCACAATTAAATTTTGGATTGTTAGTTTGTCCAATTACTTTTAAGCCCCTCAGCTCATCTTGTTTCCTTTCAAATCCATTGTGGTGGTGTAAAGCTAAAATTATAATAACTTGGTCAATGTACAAATATGTATGGACCTGACTGTGTCAAAGTCAGATTGATGAGCTTGTTTAAACAGCCTTGTAATCAAGTTTTTAAAGATCTGATTGACAGGTAATGAATTTAACCATAGGTCACAAAATGTCTGTTGCCCCAATTCCGTATTCTGACATTTCAGCTTCGAAATAAATACAGATGTAACATGTTTGGGAGAATATATTTATTCCAAAAAAAATTAACAGGAAAAACAAGGGTTACAAGAGACAAAATACTTACTGCATATGTGAAACATTCAACCAATCCTGTAAAGAGTCATTACAGGAGTCAAAAACAAAATAAGAGGAATAACAAGTGAAAGGAAAAATATCTATACAGGAAATGTATTTTATTTTTGTAATATAGATTCATCTTGTATTCACATGGATGCACTTGTGGTGTTGTAAAATAATGTAAATAAAAAATAAAGTAAACTTCCCCAAAAAATATTCCAGTCTTTCTATGGCTTTGTGTAGGTTTTAATAAAATATAGTTATCTTAAATAGCTCTATATTAACCACAGTGTCTTGTTCCATAAAGTGCAAACACAGAACTACTATGTAGATCTCAATGACACAGCTAACAGGACGCACAGACATCAACCCAGGCCAAAATGTCTGTTACTAATGTCAATGACAGTGATAGCAAGTTTCATATAAAACTAGACGCAATCTTTGGTTCTACTTCAAGCCTTAATCTAACATGCACTTTATCACACAGGTGGTATTGTCTAAGTCAGGGGTTCGCAAATGTTTTGGGGCTGGGGAGGGGAGCCCTTTTGTGATAGCAAATTCATCAGGACCCCCCTCATAAAACATAACTAGAGTGAGATAAAAAAAAAAATGTCCACAAGGAGTTATCATGACTTCTGCAGTGTATGGCTGAACAATCCAAGTCTCGGGCCTGGGGTAAGAACATTTAAAGAACATTTGGGGCGGCAGGTAGCCTAGTGGTTAGAGCATTAGACTAGTAACCAAAAGGTTGCAAGATTGAATCCCCGAGCTGACAAGGTAAAAATCTGTCGTTCTGCCCCTGAACAAGGCAGTTAACCCACTGTTCCTAGGCCGACATTGAAAATAAGACTTTGACTTGCCTGGTTAAATAAAAGGTCAAATGAAAAAAAGGCCTGACTCTTGGCATCGGAGTGAAAATGTTGCAGTTCCTGCAACACCTTGTCATGGGGCAGAGATTTGTTATTGTTGCAGATTTAAAGGTAATATCCTGCAACCGACACATTGCCATGAGGCAGAGAAAAAAATTGCAGTTTAAAGCTTAAATTCAAGTGCATTTATGTACAACAAAACATTTTGGGGGAATAGCTAAGTTGAAAAATGTATAATTGGTGAAAATGTCGTCTGGCCGCGGACGCCCTGCAGTACCTCCACAGACCCCACTTTTAGAACCCCTGGTCTAAGGGGGACAAAATAAGAGAAGAAAATCATTTCCTATAAAGAAGAACACATTCTGCGAAGGAGGCAGTCGAGATCAGTTCTATTCAAGTATTCTCAAGTGACCAGATTGTGTAGATTGCACAATGCTCTAGGCAAACTAAGTGCTATGCTGTCTGCTAAATGACCAAATGGAAATGGAAAATAGCCTTGCATAACTCTAGCCTCAGGGTTGATCGAAAGCATTTCAACCAAGTAAGTAACCGAATTTTAGATCGAAAAAGGAGACATGGCTCACCAAAGACAAAATCTAGTAAAGGATGCTGGTGTGTTACTGCATAGCTGTGTGTGGTATAACATTTGACCGGGTACTTGACCTAAACAACTTTTAGATAATATGTTGACGTACTAATAGGCTTTTCACAATGCATGTTTCAGGTTAGCCCTAGAGCTAAAGATATCCCAGGGCTAAGAGATGTTGAATCCAGTGTAAATAGCCTATACATGAGGGAAATGGTTGAGGTACGATGTATAATCAAAACACACAAAGCCACTCCACACCACTTCAGCCATTTTGCATTTCAAGACCAAAATGAGGATCACACTCCCCAAAACAACTAGGAAATAGAAATTCTCCAACTTCCGAGCGTTCAAAACTGTGAAATCGAGGAAAAAGCGATCTGACTGAAAATGTATTTGAACCTTCATCCAACTCGGAATCTTGGGCCTCTTTCTAGAGCTCGGACTTTCCGACCTGAAGATCACTGACGTCATGATTTGACCTCATTTTTCAGTGGCAAGTTGTTTTGAACGCGGCAACACGCACACAAATGCTAATGCATGATGCATCGGGCGGCAGGTAGCCTAGTGGTTAAGAGCATTGGACTAGTAACCGAAAGGTTGCAAGATCGAATCCCCGAGCTGACACAGTAAAAATCTGTCGTTCTGCCCCTGAACAAGGCAGTTAACCCACTGTTCCTAGGTTGTCATTGAAAATAATTTGTTCTTAAATTACTTGCTTAGTTAAATAAAGACAACATTTATATATATATTTTTTTTTAAAATATATATATTTTAAACTCTAGAGGCATAGAAACAGTAGTTGCCCACATGCGGAGGAAGACCACGTTCCAATGTTCTCAAATGGCTCCTCCCCTTTCCTGACAACCTAGACTAGGAAGGTGAAAATAAGATGGTGATAACCTCACGAGACTAATGGGCTAGCACCATGTCATGGATTTCTKCTGTGCGTTGCCCTCCTCTCAGATCAGGTGAAGGATTGGTAGCCATTAAAAGAGCAGCTTATTGCAGTGGTTCCCAAAGTTGTTGCACTGTGACCCATATCAAATAATTTATTGTGACCCACCAAGAAAACAAGAGCAATGTTTCTGACCAGGACCTGGTCTAAAGCCACAACCCAACTAAAAAGGATTTGGTCATAAACCACCAAGCGGTTCTATCCCACCATTACACATTTCCATAGATAGGTCAGAGGGCTGTACCAGCCTTGCTCATTGGGGGCGCTAGTAGTCCATAGGAGCCATTCAGGGCATCCCATAGGGCCTGGAGTGGTGCTGGTCGTGTGTGTGTGTGTGTGTGAAAACAAGAGCAATGTTTCTGACCAGGACCTGGTCTAAAGCCACAACCCAACTAAAAAGGATTTGGTCATAAACCACCAAGCGGTTCTATCCCACCATTACACATTTCCATAGATAGGTCAGAGGGCTGTACCAGCCTTGCTCATTGGGGGCGCTAGTAGTCCATAGGAGCCATTCAGGGCATCCCATAGGGCCTGGAGTGGTGCTGGTCGTGTGTGTGTGTGTGTGTGGGGTTATGATATCTACTCTGGCAGTGGAGACGCCAGGCTACTAAATCTCAATATGCACGATCAGTTATGTTGCTAGCGCACAATGAGAACTGTATTCATCAAGGACCTTGTACTGCATCCTAGTAATGGATGGCTGACAGAATGCATAATGTTAAATGGGATCTCAGAAGTCCTGCTTGGCTAACCAATAGTGTACTGTACAACACCCATGAAATTCAGAGGCTTGGATTGCAACTCATGGCCCCATACACCCACGTGCTGCTTTACTGCTGCATTTAAAAACACACAATCATGTTTCAAAGATGGTAGATGTTCCCCCCACACAATCACTAACAAACACGTGCAATGTTAGAGTCATTGATAGACACATACAGAATCCACTTACCAGACACTCACACGGCACTAAACACAGACACACAGTTACACTTAACGTACAAAGAAAAAGTGTGAAATGATCATAACTAGCATCTAAAACCATCAACCATTAAACACAAGACTTCTAAAAACAAGATAAGTGATTCCTTGAATACCTTCACGGTTAACAGCTCTCTTAATTTCTATCAGCCTGCCTCAAAACGCTGCAATAAGCACTGGCAGCAAACAGGACAGTGAATCATAATACTAGATTATGACCTTGTGCTGGATAAACCCTGCTCTAAATCCAGCCAAAAGCAATCTTTATCACCCAGCCTAATTCTCAACTGATCTGGCAACCCAGGCCTGTGACCACCAGACAAGGACAGCACCAGAAGTGAGGTTGTTGTCATTTATATTTAGTTAAAGGCTTGCTAGAGGATGACACAAAAGGGACACCTCCTTCACTCCAATGTGAATCATTCATTCTCAACAAGCTAGACAGAGGCCATATCAAGTATCAAATCAGATTCAGTCAAAACGTAGTAGTAGCAGCATCAGCCCCTGAGTATTTGCACGGGGTAAAGATGGTGTAGAACCTAGATTGTCAGTCAGCCACTGTAGAATGTCCTAAAGGTGCACAAAAAGACACATTAGCTAACTAGAGAAGTCACCTGCTCAGTGAGTATGAGCTCACTATCAGGCTTGTTCTAGATTCTCCTGCTCGCTCGGTACAGGCTGTTGGAGCAGAATGGATCCTCTGTGATTTGGACGGAGGTGCAGAAATGGGTCAGCAAGCAGGACGTCCCCTGGCTCAAGGGCTGTGGCAGTGTAACGCACTGCATCCTGGGATAGAGGGCTGCGGTTTTGGCAGTCAGTGCAGTGATGTACAGATATAGTATGAAGAGATGTGCAGTGCATCTGTCTGCTTCAGGCTTTCATATTGAAGTTATTCGCTGTGCAAATAGAGAAAGGATTTCAAGTCTTTAAAAAAACATCTGCTTCTAAAGGCAGTCAGTCTATAGACAGCTAAGTGTTGCTTTTAGATGGCAACAAATAAAGGCTGAGCACAAGAGACTTAAAATCATAAGACTTAATTACTGTGTGTCAATAAAAATGATCAAAACAAAAACGACTCTTTACCCCCACAACAGTGTACTTAAATCCAAGCACAATATCATTATGGCACAACTGAATCCTTTTGATTGCACTGATGAACATGCAGCTATAATATTGCATTAGCTATTTATGATTGGCTAGTTATAATATATCAGTATAAAAGAAAGAGCAGAATATAATAATATCGACTATGTCACATCTCACTGTGAGGTGAATGTTTGGATGGGTAACGGCTAGCTGACCACTAGTCGCTACAGTGGTAGAGGTTAACATTTGGCTACTTTCAACAACTAGGAATGAGCAGCCACAGAGTATGGCACTACACAGCTAGGAACATAACTTAGCATCCACCTCACAATATGCTCTTAAAAGCCTTGAACAAACAGGTATAACTATGATCCATGGTTAAAATAAGAATACAATACGAGTATATATATACACACACACACACAATAAATACAAATAACAAGGAATACTATGACATAAGATCTATTATGGTTAACAATTTCAAGGTACTACCAAATCCTTCCAGTTTCTAAGTTTGTTGTTTCCAGTGCTGCAGCACCCTATTGATGGGCCAATCAGCAGAGTAAGTGACCGAACAGCGGCAGTATTCACAACCAACTAGTTTAACAGACCTCAGAGTTCTACAGTTATTAAGCTTGATTTAGAGTAGCTCCCTAAAAAAACAAGTGGCCATTAAGTTGTGATGGCACTATGTAGGAGCTCATTGCACGTCTACCACTATCTGATTAGGGACTGGAATAGTCTTCTATAGGGAGATGGATCGACCATTCACCACAACGCTCTGTGCTGTTTTATAATGTCCAGGCTACAAACTCACAGTTCTACACCGAGCACAATGCAGCAGCCCAAAAGGCAAAGTGATTTTGTGTGTGTGTGTGTGTGTCAACCAGTATGGGCAACATGTTGCTCTGCATGGTGCTAAACAGCAAGCAGCAATTGAGAGTTTGAAAGCTGAAGAGGTTGCATTTAGTACTTGCTATCCTCTCTATCCATAGGTACTTCATTTTGTCTCTCCAAAACTGGGCATGCTACCAACTCCTTCTGCATATCCTCCTCCTGCTGTCTTTCCTTCGCTCTATTCCCTTCTCCTCTCCCAGGCTTCATATMGGCCAAATCCCCCCTTTTCTCCATCTCTTTTAAATCCTTTAACAAACAGTACTCATCTAGCAAACCCCTGATTATGCATTTATCCCACAATGTCTATGTTGTTCTGTGCTGCCAAGCCAACTAGCCCCGCCCCATCTGGAACTAGAGCCCCTCCCCTGGCCACCAGCAGCTCCTCCTCTTGAATGGGTGCTGCAAAAAGCTTCTCTGGGTCACCCGTGGCGACAGAGGAAGCACGGCGATTGGTCCTTTCCAGCTTGCGGTGCATGCGCGGCTCCTGGGGCGAGTCCTTCTGGTCAAAGACGTCCCTGATTCGGTTGACGCAGACGTTAGCCGCTTCCCTCGTCTCCCTGGAGAGCTGTGATAGGCTGAGAAAGCCGTGGGGAAGGTCGTCCACCACACACAGGGTGACTGGCTGATCTACGTTCCTCAGGCGCTTGGCAAACATCACAGAGTCATCTAGCATGGGGTCTAACGCACAGGCCTAGGGGGAGAAGGAGCGATAAACAGAGTCAAAGAGGATATTATAGGATCAAGTAAAAAATAATAATTGGTGGACAAGACCCAAAAAGGATTGGGACAAGCCAGTCCTCAACTCCATTTCCCTCCCACCACCTTCCTCCCTCTCACCACAAGGTGTATGGGGGGCAGTCCTCTCAGCATGCTGTCGGGGGCCAGTAGAGGAGACATGTAGGGGTTCCTGACGACAGGCGAGGTGGCCAGCTTCATCTCAGCCAGCCGCTCAGAGCGCAACGGTTCGAAGCCCAGGGGGAACTCCCGAGGGTGCTCCAGCACCACGCCCTCCTCCCCCTCAGGGGGCGCTATGGCTACAGAAGACAGAGCATCCGACATGGACACCACCTCTTTGGAGAGGAAGAAGCTCACGTTGTCAGGCTGGAGGGGTACAGGAAAATAGATTACCATGGCAATACATAAGTTAACACTAGTCTAAGACCAGGACTGTGGAAACCTGATGATACTGGATCATACTGATGCGTCTTTCCGTTGGGACCAGACACTTTTTCTAAGAATCTACAAGCCTCAAGTATATTTTTTACATTTCAAATCACAGGAACAAACATTGACATGTTTCACTGTGACGTCATGTGACAGTTCTTCATATTCCCCCTGTAGACAGAGGCATTAATTCAGACTGGCTTTATAGAAACACAGAGA
>NC_036874.1:1135046-1146379 GCF_002910315.2 Salvelinus sp. IW2-2015 | reverse complement strand
CAGATATGCTATCTTATAAAAAGACACATTTGAACAGTGCACACATAAGGTGTAATTATATGTGGGATTCATGATGTTGAGGTGCATGATCACATGAGCGCATTAAAATAAAAGTTGAACTAAGCTCAATTAGAGGGCAGACATTATACGTTAAGTATAAAAGTTATTAATTATCTTCCAAAAATCACAACACCTCACAGCATGTAAGATATCAACTATTTTTGAGATCCAGAAATATGTAGTACAATAAATTACATATGAAACCAAAGGCTATAATCTCATGTACATATAACAATTCTCAGATCTTAAATATAATATTGGCATAACAAAATTTTCAAGATAGTAGGTCTAACAATTTCTTCTTAAGCATAATTTATCACGAATTCCAAAACATTCCTTAATTCATATATCCAGTCCTTCATTCTAAGTTTGTTGTTTCAGTGCTGACAGCAACTCCCCTATTGCTGGGGCCAATCAGCAGAGTCAAGTGACCGAAACAGCGGGCAGTATTCACAACCAACTTAGTTTAACAGACCCAGAGTTCTACTTAAGTTATGTAAGCCTTGATTTTAGAGTAGCTCCTAAACAAACAAGTGGCCATTACAGTGTGAATGCACTTTGTAGGAGCTGCATTGCATCGTCTACCACTTATCATGATTAAGGGACTCGGCAACTGTCCTCTATAGGGGAGATGGATCGACCCATTCACCCACAAACGCTATCTGGTATTCTGTGCTGTTTTATAATCGTCCAGGCTCGGAACAACTCACTAAGTTCCTAACAACCGAGCATGAGCACACACAGCAGCCCAACAAAGCTTGCAAAGTGATTTTGTGTGTGTGTGTGTGTGTGTCAACCAGTAAATGGGTTACACGCACAATGTTGCTCTCGCATTTGGGCAATACAGCAAGCAGCAATTGAGAGTCTTGAAAAGCGGAAGAGGTTGCATTTGATAGGTTTAACTTGCTATCTCATCTATCTATAACTACCAACATAGGTACGCAATTTCTATCCGTTTTTTTGTTCACTCTCCAAAAACTGGGCTTGCTTACCTACAATCCTTTGGCATATGCCTCCTCGCTGCTGTCTTTCTTCGCTCGTATTCCCTTCTTCCTCTCCCAGGCTTCAAATATGGGCCAATTCCAGTCCTTTTATCTCATATGTTCTTTTAAAATCCTTTAACAAACAGTACTCACTACTAGCAAACCCCTGATTATGCATTTATCCGCACAATGTCTATGTTGTTCTGTGTCTGGACAAGCCAACGCTCCGCCACATCATGGAACTAGAGCCCCTCCCCTGCCGCAGCACAGAGAACTGCACTCTCTTGATGAGGTGCTGACAAAAGAACTTCTCTGGGTACCCGTGGCGACAGAGGAAGCAACGGCGATTTGGTCTTTCCAGCTTGCGGTTGCATTCAACACGAGCGCGTAACACACTGGCGATCCTCTGGGCAGAAACGTCTGTCATCGGTTGACGGCAAGACAGTTAGCCGTTTCCCTACGTCTCCCTGGAGAGCTGTGATAGGCTGAGACAAGCCGTAGAGAGAGAGAGGAGTCGTCCAAAAACACAAGCCGTCAACAAAGACTGTGACTACTCACGCTCCTGCGGCGCTTGGCAAAACATCACAGAGTCATCCAGCATCGGGAGTCTAACGGCACAGGCCTAGGGGGAGAAGGAGAGATAAACAACTGAGTCAAGCAAGGGTCTTATAGGACATGCAAAAAAAAATTACATAATTGGGGTGGAAAAGACCCAGAAAAGGATTGGGACAAGCCAGTTGTCAAACACTCCATTTCTCTCCTCCACCCCCTGAGCAGCCCCACCACTTAGGCTAGTGCATCCTCCCTCCACCACTAGGCTAGTCCCTAGTTTCTCCTCCTCCCACCACTAGGTAGTCAATCTCCTCGCCACCACTAGGTAGTCAGTCCTCCCTCCGTCCCTCCGCCACTAGGTAGTCAGTCCTCGCCTCCCTCCCTCCCTCCCTCCTCCCACACTAGGTAGTCAGTCCTCCCTCCTCCCTCCACCACTAAGGTAGTAAGTCGCTCCTCCACTAGGTAGTAGTCCTCCTCCACTAGGTAGTCAGTCTCCCTCCTCTACTAGGTTATCAGTCCCCTCCCTCCCTCCCACCACTTAGGTAGTCAGTCCTCCCTCCCTCCACTAGGTAGTCAGTCCTCCACTCCCTACCCACCACTAGGTAGTCAGTCTCCCTCCCTCCCACCCACCACTCGAGTTAGTCGCCCCTCCCTCAACCACTAGGTAGTCAGTCCTCCCTCCTCCCTCCCACGATAGTCAGTTCAGTCCCTCCTCCCTCTCCACCACTAGGTTAGTCAGTCTCCTCCCTCCCTCCCACCACTAGGTAGTCAGCTCCTGCGCCTCCCTCCCAACCACTAGGTAGTCAGTCAGATCCTCCTCCCTCCCACCACTAGGTAGTCAGTCAGTCTCCTCCTCTCCCTCCACCACTAGGTAGTCAGTCAGTCCGCTCTCCCTCCCACCACTAGGTAGTCAGTCAGTCTCCTCCTCCCTCCCTCCACCGACTAGGTAGTCAGTCGTCCTCCCTCCTCCCACCACTAGGTAGTCAGTCAGTCGCTCCCTGCCGCTCCTCCCACCACTAGGTAGTCAGTCAGTCCTCCCTCCCTCCCACCCACTAGGTAGTCAGGTCAGTCCTGCCCTACCCTACCCTCCCTCCCTCCCACACTAGGTAGTCAGTCAGTCCTCCTCGCCGCACACCCACCACTAGGTAGTCGCAGTCCTCCCTCCCACGCCACCACTAGGTAGTCAGTCGTCTCCTCCTCCCCCCACACTAGGTAGTCAGTTCCTCCCTCCCTCCCCCCACCACTAGGTAGTCAGTCCTCCCTCCCCTCCCTCCACCACTAGGTAGTCAGTCCTCCTCCCTCCCTCCCACCACTAAGGTAGTCAGTTCCTCCCTCCTCTCCCACCACTAGGTAGTCAGCAGTCCCCTCCTCCTCCCACCCACTAGGTAGTCAGTCGCTCCCCTCCCTCCTCAACTAGGTAGTCAGTCAGTCTCCCTCCCTCCCACCACTAGGTAGTCAGTCAGTCGCTCCCTCCCTCCCTCCCACCACTAGGTAGTCAGTCGTCTCCTCTCACTCCCACCACTAGGTAGTCAGTCCTCCTCCCTCCCCGCCACCACTAGGTAGTCAGTCAGTCCTCCTCCCTCCCCACTAGGTAGTCAGTCAGTCTCCCTCCCTCCCCCTCCCACCACTAGGTAGTCAGTCATCCTCCCTCCCCCCCACTAGGTAGTAGTCAGTCTCCTCCCTCCCTCCCTCCCACGCACTAGGTAGTTCAGTCATCCTCCCTCCTCCCACCACTAGGTAGTCGTCTCGCTCCTCCTCCCCCACCACTAGGTAGTCAGTCTTCCTCCCTCCCTCCCCCACACTAGGTAGTCAGTCTCCCTCCTCCCACCACTAGGTATGCAGTCCCTCCCTCCCTCCCTCCCCACCACTGGTAGTCAGTTCACCTAGCCCTCCCTCCTCCCCACCACTCTAGGTAACTCACTCCTCCCACCTACCCTCCTCCACCACTAGCTAGTTCACGTCCTCCTCCCCTCCCTCCCTCCACCACTAGGTAAGTCAGCCTCCTCCCCCTCCCTCCGTCCACCACTTGGTAGTCAGTCCTCCTCCCTCCCCCCCACATGCTTCCTGCCCTTTCCCTCCCACGCACTAGTAGTCAGTCTCCCTCCTCCCTCCCCCACCACTAGGAGCCAGTCCCACCTCCCTCCCCACCACCACTAGGTAGTCAGTCCTCCCTCCCTCCCCCCCACCCACTAGTAGTCATCCTTCCTCCCCTCCCCCCACCATAGGTAGCATCCTCCCTCCCTCCCCCCACCATAGGTAGTCAGTCCTCCCTCCTCCCCCCCACCACTAGGTAGTCAGTCCTCCCTCCCTCCCCCCACCACCTTTAGGTAGTCAGTCCTCCTCCCTCCCCGCCCGACCTAGGTTCAGTCCTCCCTCTCACCCACCACCTCCCTCCTCCTCCCCCCCACCACTAGGCTAGTTCATGAGTCCTCCTCCCTCCCCGACGTACTAGTAGTCAGTCCTCCCTCCCTCCCCACCACTAGGCGAGTCAGTCCTACCCTCTCACCCACCACCTCCCTCCTCCCTCCCGCCCACCACTAGGTAGTCAGTCTCCCTCTCACCACCACCTCCCTCCCTCTCAACCACCACCTCCCTCCTCCCTCTCACCCTCCACCTCCTCCTCCCTCTCACCCCACCACCTCCCCCCTCCACCTCCCTCCCTCTACCCACACCTCCTCCCTCCCTCTCATCTCCACCACTCCCTCCCCTCCTCCCTTCACCCACCACCTCCCTCTCACCCCACCACCTCCCTCCTCCCTCTCACCCACCCCTCCCTCTCACCCACACCTCCCTCCTCCCTCCCTCCTCCCTCCCTACGCCACCACCTCCCTCCCTCCCACCACCTCCCTCCCTCTCCCACCACCTCCCTCCCTCCTCCCTCCCTCTCACCCACCACTAGGTGAGATGGGGGGCAGTCCTCTCAGCATGCTGTCGGGGGCCAGTAGAGGAGACATGTAGGGGTTCCTGACGACAGGCGAGGTGGCCAGCTTCATCTCAGCCAGCCGCTCAGAGCGCAACGGTTCGAAGCCCAGGGGGAACTCCCGAGGGTGCTCCAGCACCACGCCCTCCTCCCCCTCAGGGGGCGCTATGGCAACAGAAGACAGAGCATCCGACATGGACACCACCTCCTCTTTGGAGAGGAAGAAGCTCACGTTGTCAGGCTGGAGGGGTACAAGAAAAATATGTTACCATGGCAATACATGGTAACACTAGTCAAGGACCAAGACTGTGGAAACCTGATGGTATTAGATACTGGATAATACTGATGTGTCTTTCCGTTGGGACCAGACACTTGTTCTAAGAATCTACAAGCCTCAAGTAGATTTTCTCCATTTCAAATCACTGGAACAAACATTGACATGTTTCACTGTGACATCATGTGACAGTTCTTCATATTCCCCCTGTAGACAGAAGCATTAATTCAGACTGGCTTCATAGAAACACAGAGATTATCCCCATACTGACACACTAGAGGTTACACTCAGACACACAGTTCTGCTTGCCTGCCTCCGCCAGTTAAATCTGTGGAGGAGGAAACAAGACAAGCAGCTTGGTCACCATCTATTTGCATAAATTATTCAGCAAGAGGCTTCGTTAAGACAAACACCAACAATTCAGTGACAAGTGTATCTGAAGTGGTCGTAAACGCAATAAGTAGAGGTCGACCGAATATGATTTTTCAACGCCAAAACCAATTATTTGAGGACCAAAAAAAGCCAATACCAATTAAAATCGGCCGATTTATTTATATATTTGTAATAAATGACAATTACAACAATATTGAATGAACACATTTTAACTTAATATAATACATCAATAAAATCAATTTAGTCTCAAATAAATAATGAAACATGTTCCATTTGGTTTAAATAATGCAAAAACACAGTGTTGGAGAAGAAAAGTGCAATATGTGCCATGTAAAAAAAGCTAACGTTTAAGTTCCTTGATCAGAACATGAGAACATATGAAAACTGGGGGTTCCTTTTAACATGAGTCTTCATCATTCCCAGGTAAGGAGTTTTAGATTGTAGTTATTACAGGACTATGTCTCTCTATACCATTTGTATTTCATAGACCTTGACTATTGGGTGTTCTAATAGGCATTTTAGTATTGTGAGCCTAATCTCGGGAGTTGATAGGCTTGAAGTCAAACAGCGCTGTGTCTCAAGCATTGCTAAGCAGTGCTTTTTGAATGAATGCTTACGAGCCTGCTGCTGCCTTCCACCGCTCAGTCAGACTGCTCTATCAAATCATATACTTAATTATAATATAATAAACACACAGAAATACGAGCCTTTGGTCATTAATATGGTCAAATCCGGAAACTATCATTTCGAAAACAAAACGTTTATTCTTTCAGTGAAATACGGAACCGTTGCATATTTTATCTAACGGGTGGCATCCATAAGTCTAAATATTGCTGTTACATTGCACAACCTTCAATGTTATGTCATAATTATGTAAAATTCTGGCAAATGAATTACGGTCTTTGTTAGGAAGAAATGGTCTTCACACAGTTCGCATCAAGCCAGGCAGCCCAAACTGCTGCATATACCCTGACTCTGCTTGCACTAAAGGCAAGAGAAGTGACACAATTTCCCTAGTTATTATTGCCTGCTAACATTAATTTATTTTAACTACATATGCAGGATWAAAAAAATATATACTTGTGTATTGATTTTAAGAAAGGTATTGATGTTTATGGTTAGGTACATTTGTGCAACGATTGTGCTTTTTTCACAAATGCACTTTTGTTAAATCGTCACCCGTTTGGAGAAGTTGAAGTAGGCTGTGATTCGATGATAAATTAACAGGCACCGCATTGATTATATGCAACGCAGAACAAGCTAGTTAACCTAGTAATATCTTCAACCATGTGTAATTAACTAGTGATTACGTGATGACTGCAACTTACCTTGGCTCCTTGTAGCCACAAGGTCTTTTTGATGCGGCACTCGCGTAACAGGTGGTCAAGCCTGCCACGCAGTCTCCTCGTGGATTGCAATATAAATTCGGCATCCAAAAAGGCCGATTACCGATTGTTATGAAAACTTGAAATCGACCTCTAGCAGTGAGGATGAAGCTGCCACACTGATCTGAAGTCAGTTTAACCCCCCCCCCCCCCCCATAAAAAATTGTTAAGGTTAGGTTTTGGAGAGGGTAATCTGATCCTACATCTGTTAACTTCTTATGGCTGCAGGGACAGTATTGAGTAGCTTGGATGAAAGGTGCACAGAGGTGCCCATAGTAAACTGCCTGCTCTTCAGTTCCAGTTGCTAATATATGCATATTATTATTCAGATTGGATAGAAAACACTCTCAAGTTTCTAAAACTGTTTGAATGATGTCTGTGAGTATAACAGAACTCATATGGCAGGCAAAAACCTGAGAAAAAATCCAAACAGGAAGTGGGAATTCTGAGGTTGGTCGATTTTCAACCAAGACCCTATTGAATACACAGTGGGATATGGATGAGTTTGCACTTCCTACGGCTTCCACTAGATGTCAACAGTCTGTAGAACCTTGTCTGATGCCTCTACTGTGAAGTGGGGCCGAAGGAGACAGGAATTAGTCAGGTCTATCATGACCTGGCCATGCTCTGACCATGTGCGTTCACATGAGAGGGAGCTCTGTTCCATCGCACATCTGACGTCAATGTAATTCTCCGGTTGGAACGTTACTGAAGATTTATGTTAAAAACTTTGTAAAGATTGATTCAATACATCGTTTGACATGTTTCTACTGACTGTTACGGAACTTTTTGACATTTCGTCTGCTTTTAGTGAACGCGCTTCCTGACTTTGGATTTGTTTACCCAACACGCTAACAAAAATAGCTATTTGGACATAAATGATGGACATTACCGAACAAAACAAACATTTCTTGTGGGAGTCCTGGGAGTGCATTCCGACAAAGATCAGCAAAGGTAAGTGAAGATTTATAATGCTTTTTATGAGTTTTGTTGACTGCACAATTTGGCGGGTAACTGTGTGGCTTCCTTTTGTGGCTGAACGCTGTTCTCAGATTATTGAATATTGTGCTTTTGCCGTAAAGCTTTTGAAATCTGACACAGCGGTTGCATTAAGAACAAGTGTATCTTTAATTCTATGTAAAACATGTATCTTTCATCAAAGTTTATGATGAGTATTTTTGTTATTTGACGTGGCTCTCTGCAATTTCTCCGGATATTTTGGAGGCATTTCTGAACATGGCGCCAATGTAAACTGAGGTTTTTGGATATAAATATGAACTTTATCAAACAAATCATATATGTATTGTGTAACATGACGTCCTATGAGTGTCATCTGATGAAGATCATCAAAGGTTAGTGATTCATTTTATCTCTATTTCTGCTTTTTGTGACTCCTGTCTTTGGCTGTAAAAATGACTGTCTGTGATTTTGCGGTGATCTAACATAATCGTTTGTGGGGCTTTCGCTGTAAAGCCTATTTGAAATCGGACACTTTGGTGGGATTAACAACAAGATTACCTTTAAAATGGTATAAAACACATGTATGTTTGAGGAATTTTAATTATGAGAATTCTGTTGTTTGAATTTGGCGCCATGCACTTTCACTGGCTGTTGTCATATCATCCCGTTAACGGGATTGCAGCCATAAGAAGTTTTAAGGGCAACTCAGGCAGTATCATACCGTGGGTTTGGGGAACACCATTGCATTGTGGGCAGGAGTGGTGGGGGCAGCAGCGGGGGTGGAGTTGGCGTTGTTGGTGTGGCCTGCCAGGTCCTGGCAGGTGTGGCTCTTCAGAGACTCTCTCCTCAGGGAGAAGTCAAAGGGATGCTCAGGGGGCACGGGGGGGTCCGAGTGGGGCGAGCTGATGGATGCCTCAGACACACTCTTCCTCACTGACGAAGACGTGTCTGAAGAAGAGAGAGAAGAGAAAGGGGTCATCGACAAAATAAGACAGAGGCAAAGTGAGAGACAAAGACTGAGGCCATTATGGAACAGGGAAACATCAATGAAGACATGATTGGAGGACGGTGAGAAGAGGCAGGGGTGAGCGGCGTGTGGTTATCGGGAGATGGATATTAAAAGGTAGAATTGTTAGATACTACATACATTTTTGGACTCAAAATATTGATATACACCATTGATTGTTGAAGAATATAACTTAAAAATGCCTCATGAGCTTAGTTCAACTGTCATACCTCATCAGAATCCCACATATAATCTTATTTCACCCCAATGTTTTAAACAATATAAATGTAAACTAACACTGTAAAGCTTTAAAACATGGTTAAAACTACCATCTTTATCACATGGATGGTAAGTCCTTCCATCCATAGCTGTCTACAGTATGAATTTGAGAATGGTTACATTGCTCCAGACCCATCCCTCAGCTTTTTACCAAAACAGACGCGAGGTGCCCACTTTGATTCTAGCTTTAAGCAATAATGGTGTCATTATGATATGATCTCCCCGTCACAACACAGCTGTAAGAGGTGTCATGGCTTGTCTGTTCTCAAAGCTGTACTCACTGAGCTCTTCTATTAATAATGAACTCCCCATCATGGCCTTTAATAATGTACACCCCTCAATGACACAGTCATTAGTCTGGTCCACAGCTGCTGGGTGTCAGGTAACATGGTGACGCCTGGAATAGTCTGCTTACTGCAGGGTTTCAACACAATTAGTGGTGAGAGCCTCCTGTGGCCTGAGACTAAGCAGTGAATTGATATGGATGGATGAGGGTGTGACGTAACAGGGTGGTGGCCGTGGGTGATTGGTTAATTAGACGTCAACTGTGGATATCAATGTCAATAAAATCTTCCATACATGGGCCTTCCGGTAATAGGAAAATATTATTTCACATCAGTCAGACACTAAGATGCGTGAACACAAGTACATACAGAGACACACACACCCGCTCACCACAAGACACACCCCTCCAACACACACACGTGTACCTACCTGTTGATGCCATGGCAGCGGCTCTGTTGGGGTCCAGTAGGGAGTGGATCCAGTTGGAAGCTCCCTGTTTGAAGTCTCTGAGCAGCAGGGCCGTGTCTCTTCTCACCATGCTCAGAGTGCTCACCTTCTCCACCTGCTTCTCTGCCTGGGGCTCCTCACCTGGGGGAGAGGGGGAGGGGGAAAATGTGGTACACATCACTCACCAGCATTGATTGGCATGCACAAACACCACGCACTACACTCAGGGGCAGTAAACCATCTCTGCTCCCTCTCACACAGTCTTACCTGCGTAGGCACTGAGACACCTGGAGAGCACACTGAGGGGCAGTAGGGGGTCGAAGAGGGTGAGCAGGCGGGAGGGCGAGGCATAGGCGGTGAGCAGGATGGCAGGGTAGGCAGCTACAATGCCATCAGGCATTCGCACACCATGAGACGCAGCGCGCATCGATGTTGTAATACACAGGTTACCACCAGCACTGTCACCGGCCAGACAGACATTCTCCCCAGTCCAACCTGAGAGAGAGGAGAGTCAGAGTCAGTAGATTGAGGCAAGAGAGAGAGAGAAACAGAAAGAGGGAGAGAAAGGAGAAAAGCTGAGTAAAAGTAAGAATCTGTAAAACACTTCCAAGTCCCACTCTCTGTGCACGTGTCTATATGGGGCAATGAGGGGGTGGTTGTTGATATGCAAGTACCGTATAGGTGTTGTTTTATCTTGTCCCACAATGTTTTATAATTGAGACATAAATTGAGACTATGGCCCTCAGTTGAGTGAGTTCCAAGCTAACCAGTCTTTAGCTTTCTGTCATAATAATCTATTAAGTATCAAAAAATATCAAAAGTAAATATTGAGATCATTGGGAATAAAGCCGATCTGAAAAAGCAGGTCTGTCTATTTATATATACAGTTGAAGTCAGAAGTTTACATACATACACCTTAGCCAAATACAATTAAACTCAGTTTTTCACAATTCCTGACATTTAATCCTAGTAAAAGTTAGGATCACCACTTTACTTTAAGAATGTGAAATGTCAGAATAATAGCAGAGAGAATGGTTTATTTCAGCTTTAATTTCTTTCATCACATTCCCAGTGGGTCAGAAGTTTACATACACTCAATTAGTATGTGGTAGCATTGCCTTTAAATTGTTTAACTTGGGTCAAATGTGAAATAATCGGTCTGTAAACAATTGTTGGAAAATTACTTGTGTCATGCACAAAGGAGATGTTCTAACCGAGTTGCCAAAACTAGAGTTTGTTAACAAGAAATTTGTGGAGTGGTTGAAAATACGAGTTTTAATGACTCAACATAAGTGTATGTAAACTTCCGACTTCAACTGTAGAGCATCAAATGTTGTCAAAGACATTTCCCCCGGGGACATTAAAGACATTCTATTCTAAGATAAAGTGGTAGTTGTGTGTTTTCCTAACAGCAGTAGGGTTTAGATAAAGTGGTAGTTGTGTGTTTTCCTAACCAGCAGTAGGGTTAGATAAAGTGGTAGTTCGTGTTTTCCTACCAGCAGTAGGGTTAGATAAAGTGGTAGTAGTGTGTTATCCTACCAAGCAGTAGGGTTAGATAAAGTGGTAGTAGTGTGTTTATCCTACAGCAGTAGGGTTAGAATAAGTGGTTAGTGTTGTTTATCTACCAGCTAGGGTTAGATAGTGGTAATAGTGTGTTATCCTACCCCAGCAGTAGGGTTAGATAAAGTGTAATAGTGTGTTATCCTACCAGCAGTAGGGTTAGATAAAGTGGGTAATAGTGTGTTTATCCTACCAGCAGGTGGTGGTTCTTGTGGCCCAGCAGTAGGGT
>NC_036874.1:1083285-1134439 GCF_002910315.2 Salvelinus sp. IW2-2015 | reverse complement strand
ATGTTTCAGGCTAGCCTTCCACAAGCTTCCCACAATAAGTTGGGTGAATTTTGGCAATTCCTCCTGACAGAGCTAGTGTAACCGAGGTTCAGGTGTTGTAGGCCTCCTTGCCTCGGCTACCTTGCTTTTTTTCAGTTCCCCCCCACACATTTTCTATCGGTATTGAGGTAGGGCTCTTGTGATGCCACTCCAATACCTTGACTTTGTTGTCCGTTAAGCCATTTTGCAACAGCTTTGGAAAGTATGCTTGGGGTCATTGTCCAGTTGAAGACCATTTGCGACCAAGCTTTAACTTCCTGACTGAATGTCTTGAAGATGTTGCTTCAATCTATCCACATAATTTTCCGTCCTCATGATGCACATCTATTTTGTGAAGTGCACCAATCCCTTCTGCAGCAAGCACCCCCCACAGCATGATGCTGCACCACCCTCTGCTTCACGTAGGGTTAGATAAAGTGGTAATAGTGTGTTATCCTACCCAGCAGGTGGTGGTTCTTGGTGGCCCAGCAGTAGGGTTAGGGTTAGATAAAGTGGTAATAGTGTGTTATCCTACCCAGCAGGTGGTGGTTCTTGGTGGCCCAGCAGTAGGGTTAGGGTTAGATAAAGTGGTAGTAGTGTGTTGTCCTACCCAGCAGCTGGTGATTCTTGATGGCCCAGCAGTAAGCGTAGAAGCAGTCCTCCAGGGCCCTGGGGAAGGGGGCTTCAGGGGCCAGAGAGTAGTCCACAGACAGGATGGGCACACCCAGGTCCTGAGACCAGCTCTTCAGGTACGGCTGGAGAAGAGAAAAAGGGGGTGAATGGAGGTGAAAGGAGTGAGTTTACTGTAGATGGTGCAACCCCCTACCAGGGCAGGCAGAGTGCTGTTCGCAGTTCTGAATGCTTCTTAGTGCCCCCTAGCTAGCCTTACAGGAGGTGGTGTTGGGAAGGATAGGAGAGAGGTCCTGGTATCAGATTCCCACCTTGCAGGTTCTGTATTGGTGAACTACCAACCCAACCATACACTGCCTAACTCCAGTGGCGGCTTGGTAATTCTGTTATGAAAATACCAGGTATGTGCACTGTGCTCACAAACGCAACATGACAACCTTGCTCTCACTACACAGGGAGGGTGTTAACCTGTTGTTGCTATGCAATTTGATGTCATGGTAGCTAAATGATTAGCATTCTTAGACATACTTTCCAGATCAAACATCCTTAGCATACTTGCTTTTTATATTATAACCTTGTACGGTCATCAAGTACTTAGCTAAGTGAGAAGTCAAGAGTGCATACATCTGACAATAAATCTCATCTGACAATATTAGTCTGCCCTCCTCTACAGAATTTTCTCTCCTGTCCTTCGATCGCTCCATTGCCCCTCCTCCTCTTCTCTCTAAGCATCAGTGACAGTGTCAGTAGTGACAGCTACGCCTCTCTAAACAATGCACAGAGTCTCACCTCAGTGGCCCATGACTGGATGTGACCGCATCACACACCACCTCAACACCATCCCTGGGAATCTGCCCTGCACTCTTAAAGCCACGCTGTCATAATGGATCCCAGTCTGGCACTGCTGACATGTGTGTGGTGGCGTTGCGTGTGTGCACGCCAATTTGAACGATCGTCATTGTCAGTACATTATGCGTTTTGACACCCGTCAGCGCCGCTGGCAAGGTCTGCCAATCACAAGTCTTGCCAGCGGCCCCCATAGATAGAGATGAATGCCCTCACAGACTCTATCCATCTCCTCACTGGCCAGGGGGAAGAAGGAAGAACAGAGTGGGTACAGTGAAGGAGGGAGGAGAGAGAAAGGAAAGCAAAGAGCAGGGGTGGATTACAAAAATGACAGAAGAGGTCATTAGGACAAAGGAGAGTAGAGCGCAAAGAGAATAATGATCAGAAAGGAGGAAAGCGTAGAGGACAGGGTTAGAGGAGGGAGCCTAGAGCATGGAGATCACATACAGACAGACATCTTCCATTAGGGCCTATGTAATATAAAGCCATAATAACTTCATGCAGAATTCCAGGCTAATTCAACATGACAGGCTTGTTCCTCCTCAGATCACTTCCTATAGCCTCTGGTTGCAAGGCTATTGGAGATCAAGGGACTGCCAGTCCACTCTGGTTTCATGGTGACGCGTCTCAGTGGTTTAAAGTACCCTGCTGGTTATATAATACAGGAGGGAGAGAGGAGATGGAATGAGGAGGGAGGAGAGACAGACAGGAGTGGAAGAGGGGGAAAGGGGGGCTGGCCTGCACCAATCACTGGATAATATAGAGTGATATAAATATAGTCAGTTTGTGTCTATCAACCCTATTGGATGAATTAAACAGTCATTAGCAGGAACGGCTCATTACAGGGAAGCTATGGAGTGAAAACACAATCATTCCGAACATATCCTCAAGACCACCAAGTAACCCTCTAACAACGCAATTCTCAAACTATTCATTAGAATGGTATGATTCCAGTTAACTATAATAATAAATAAAAAAAGACATTGAGGTCTTGAACATGATAGGCTGTGGAGAGAACCAGGCCACACCATGGGTTCCCACCATAGACACTAGTCAGGTTAAAGGTGAAACGTGACGGTCAATTCCTCCCCAACAAACAAACGAGAACAGAATGTGTTATTACCTCGTGAGACTTGGAAGTCTGGGCCACAAAGCCTCCTCCGTGGTAGTGCACCAGGAGCCAGCGAGAAGCGGGGCTCTGCTTGGTCTTCATTCCCAGAGACAGGGAGATAGGACCCCCCTCAGAACGAGACAGGGACAGCAACGCCTCACTGTCCTACAGAGGGAGACAGAGACAGCCAGAGAATCACTATCACAATCAAAAGCTAGACAAATTCTGTTTTCACTTCAATTGCTACAGATGTTGATTTGTCGTTTGCTTTACAGCTCTCTGTTGAACAATCCCTACAGTCAGAACTAGCCATGTGGTTTGTTCTCTGCTCCAGACTGTCCATCCAGTCACCACAAACACACTATTCTCATTCCCATTCATTAACATTAGCAGGGAACAGCAGAGAGGCTTTCGCTTGTGTTCTACAATAAGACAACAACTCTTTGACTGAGCAGGATCAATGAGTGAGTTGAAAGTGTTGGCTGATATCATGTCTGGTTTAATGCAGACTACAGATGCTCAGCTCTGCTGTTCAATACTCCCCCAATAAATAAAGTGTGTGTGTGTGGATTTAAAGGGATTAAGAGCTGCGGATGAGCAGAGAAGAGAGACACTGTCGTTTACTACAGCTGCTCTCAAACAAAGGAAACGCAAAGTAACAGAATCCCTTGATGTTCAAGCATTTCACGCAGGAAGAAGCTTCTCAACAGCTGATGAAAGCAGCAGCTTAAAGCCAATTAATTTGGGAATACACACTGTCAGAATGCTGCTGTCAAAGGTTTTACAGCAGCACATTTTGATCTACCAGTCAAAAGTTCTGCGTGTCAGATTTGAAAGGTTAACAAAAGTGAACTTTGCTTCAATATATCCACATAATTTTCCGTCCTCATGATGCCATCTATTTTGTGAAGTGCACCAATCCTTCTGCAAGCAAAGCACCCCCACAACATGATGCTGCCACCCCCATGCTTCACGGTTGGGATGGTGTTCTTCAGCTTGCAAGCATCCCCCTTTTCCCTCCAAACATAACGATGGTCATCATGACCAAACAGTTCTATTTCTGTTTCATCAGACCAGAGGACATTTCTCCAAAAAGTACAATCTTTGTCCCCATGTGCAGTTGCAAACCGTAGTTTGGCTTTTTATGGCGGTTTTGGAGCAGTGGCTTCTTCCTTGCTGAGRGGCCATTAAGGTTATGTCGATATAGGACTAGTTTTACTGTGGATATAGATACTTTTGTACCCGTTTCCACCAGCATCTTCACAAGGTCCTTTGCTGTTGTTCTGGGATGGATTTGCACTTTTCCCACCAAAGTACGTTCATCTCTAGGAGACAGAACGCGTCTCCTTCCTGGGCGGTATGACAGCTCTGTGGTCCCATGGTGTTTATACTTGCGTACTATTGTTTGTACAGATGAACGTGGTACCTTCAGGCATTTAGAAATTGCTCCCAAGTATGAAACAGATGTGTGGAGGCCTACAATTTTTTCTGAGGTCTTGGCTGATTTCTTTTGATTTTCTCATGATGTCAAGCAAAGAGGCTCTGAGTTTGAGGGTAGGCCTTGAAATACATCCACAGGTACATCTCCAATTGACTCAAATTATGTCAATTAGCCTTTCAGGAGCTTCTAAAGCCATGACATAATTTTTCTGGAATTTTCCAAGCTGTTTAAAGGCACAGTCAACTTAGTGTATGTAAACTTCTGACCCACTGGAATTGTGATACAGTGAATTATAAGTGAAATAATCGGTCTGTAAACAATTGTTGGAAAAATTACTTGTGTAATGCACAAAGTAGATGTCCTAACCAACTTGCCAAAACTATAGTTTGTTAACAAGAAATTTGTGGAGTGGTTGAAAAATGAGTTTTAATGACGCCATCCTAACTGTATGTAAACTTCCGACTTCAACTGTACCTGTATTTGTCCAATACAAACTTGTTTACATTGCAAAATGTTGTGGATTATGCTTCTAGCCTTGATTTGCATTTTGATAACATACCTACAGTATTTCACTTTTGAATGTGTATAGTATTGCTTACTAGTTTTTAATCTTTGTTTCCATTGAACATGCCATACAAATAAAGGCATTTTAATTTATTATATGAACATTGCCTTGGTCCTCCTTTTTCATCACATATAAAGGTGGATAGTAACGTGGCTTGAAATATCCGATCCCATGTGCATTTTGGCTGTTCAGACTGCAGGAAAAGTATGATTTGAATGGGATTTTTTATTTTATTTTAAATTTGAGTCACTTCAAACTGCCAATATGAACAGGGCTTTAGTTACCTGTCCCTCCCTCAGCTCGAAGGAGATCAGCCTCATCTGTACGGGGCCAGGGCCGGTGTGGGCCGACGGGGCKTCTATGGTGACAGTGAGGTGGGGATCAGCCACCAGCGGGAGGTCAAAGGGCACAGGGGGCACCGAGAGGGCACGGTTCACCTTCACCTGGGTGGACGTCATACTGGCTAGACTCTGAGGGGGAGAGTGGAAGGAAAGGAGGGGAGGAAGAAGAAGATTACTTTGTTATTCGTCACAGATACATTGTAATGTTTCAGTCTTTTCCTTTAGGAGGGACAAGAAAGAGAGGGAAGGCTGAGGGCAAATCAGATAAACATTCATAATTCACCATATCATTTAATTATTTTGTTTTGATCTTCCGGTCATTTGTAGGTCAATAAACTTGACAAAAGACAAAGCTGAGAGCATCTCCTCATGGCAGGAAAGCATCCAGTAAAATCTAAACATATCCAAACACAGTGACAGTATTACAAGCTCTGCAACTGCATAACTACGAGAGGAATGAAAGACAGCCAACAGGACAAACGCTGAGAAACACATACAAGGGAAGAGTAATCTACCACTGAGCTGTACATCACAGCGCAAGGGGAGAGTATTCTACCAGCGACCCGTTCCAGGGTCCGTCCAGAGTGGTCAGTGACTCACAGATAGAACCTCGGTCTCTGTGATGTTCCAGAAGGCCTTCCAGAAGTGGACGTCCAGGTTCTGAGTGATGCGTTCAAACTCCGCCCCCCTTAACTCCGGGTCGATGGCGTACTTCCCTGAGGTAAAGAAGGAGCTGGCTGCTACACCTGGAGACAGAGGGAAGGGGGGAGAGAAGATAGTGGAGGGATGGTTGTAGGAGGGATGCAAGAAGGAGAGGGTGATAGACAGTTGCAGGTAAAAAGAGAGGGGGACAAGGTAGTGGAAGTGGCAGAGGGAAAAATGTATAGGTATGGATAAAGATGAATGACAGAAAAGGGACAGGGAAAAGAGGGAGAGAGTGGAGGAGGAGAGGGAGTGAGTGGATGCTAACACATCAAATCAACTCATTAAGACAGAAACACAGGGATGGGGAGGCAGAGAGAGCAACGGCCATGAGTGGAGGCAGTAGATGCTACTGTTAAACAGAACTCTTTCAATCCCTGTAGCTACAGGAGTGTCTGGATGAGATGGAGCAGTGGTCACCTATTGTCCAGGAGAGCTGAATTGTATGGCTATTTGTTCCGCCAGAGCACTAAAACAGATGATTCCCCTAATCTAATTAAACACTAAGACTTGGTCACACTATGCCTGTGGTCACCTATTAACCATGTCAAAGCCTGGCTCTATCTCCCAGACTGAGACTATGGCAGTGGTCAGGGGGACAGACACTCACCATATGGTGCAATACCTCCTTCCTCCACTGGGAAGCAGCATAGAGCAAAAGACAGTGTTAGATCATATTGGGTGTGCCATCACATCCTTCGTAAACAACAGGTGTAGACTAACAGTGAAATGCTTACTTGTGTATGTGTGCTGTACGGAGAAGGTGCTTTCTATACTCATAAGTGTCCATATATCAATGACCTATGAAATGTTGGAATCCTTCTTGACTAATGTGATTTGGTGATTAAAATAAAGTATTTCAAATGTGTGTGTGGGTTAATGTAAGTAAGTCTCCCTTTAAATGATCCTTTAATGATGTATTGTATCTAGCATTGATATTCACCCTCACAATCCCTTCACGTCGACTGAGTTGCTATGTCAGTAGAATGGTTTAGGAAGTAAATGAGAATGAATTAATGATTGAGTGGCTTTTGTTTCCATCAATAGGGAGGTTTGCTGGAGCCACTGACCAATGCCTGACTGGTGGCGCCTGTAGTTCTCTCCAAAGGCCACTAGGCCGATGGCTATGGTCTGCAGACAGGGACGGATGGCTGGAGTGAACTGGAAGAGGAGAGACATGAAACAAATCACTACAAAATACTTTTCCTTCAGGCTAACAAAAAGGGCCTCAAGATCCTCCCAAAAGTATTCCGCCCTCCCAGTCTCCTCTCCTCCCCCCACCTGGAATCCGAGGCAGCGTCCGTAGAAGCAGCCCTTGTGCATGGAGGAGTACTCCCGGATGAAGCTCTGGCTGAGGCCGCTCTCCTCGTGGAAGAAGAGGTTCCCGTGGCTGTTGTCGTGCAGCAGTCGCTGGGCCAGGTAGAGCAGGGCTCTCAGCTGACATAGGGCCGAGCAGTAGGCCTCCATCTCCCCTGCGTTGTGGGCCGTCCGAAAGAAGATGCTGCGTCGGTTGGTGGAGATGTAGCGCCCCTTGTGGATGATGTGGAGAATGCAGCAGCGCACCACCTAAGAGCGGGGTGGGAGGAAAAGGAGAAGGGAGTGAGAAATAGGGGGAGGAAAAGTGCTGTGTGTGAGTGATAGAAATAACATTAAATAAAGAGAATGTGTGAGAGAAAATAACGACAGGTACAGAAAAGGAGTGTGAGAGACAGACGATGAAAAAGGTGGAGACAGAAATTCAGAGACATTTAATAAAGGTAAGCAGCTGACAGAGAGGTCATGATTTCTCATCAATACAAGAGGGAGCCTGAAGAGGTTCTGTTATGACACTCAATCAATTGGTAGCAAAAAAAACTAACAGAATACAAAATAAACTTGAGGCATTCGATGCTGGTGTTGAATTTTTCCCAATGTTGAGAGACCGTCAGGCACACACATACACACTCCCTCTTAACGCTCACACACTCCCTCTTGGGGTGGCAGGTAGCCTAGTTGTTAGAGCGGTGGACTAGTAGCCGGAAGGTTGCAAGATCGAATCCCCGAGCTGACAAGGTAAAAATCTTTCGCTCTGCACCTGACCAAGGCAGTTAACCCATTGTTCCTCGGCCGTCATCGAAAATAATTCTTAACTGACTTGCCTAGTAAAATACAGGTTAAAAAAAATGTAAAACTAGGGAGTTGTCACACATACAGACACACAAACCCTGCCATCCTACCTTGACTAGAGAGCGGTATCCGTTGGCTGGTATGTGTGGGTCAAAGTCAAAGTGATGGTAGATGGCTGCGAAGCCTGAGATGACAGGTTCCAGGCTGCGGGCGTGCTCCTGGATCAGGGTCATGGTGTCCACCAGCCGCTGTGCCGCGCCCCCCTGGGCCCCCTTAGCACCCTCAGAGAAGAACGTAGCATTCTCCTCACACACACTGTACAGGGCAGTAAACACCGCCTTGGTGTCCATCACTGGGGGGAAGAGAGGGAAGAGAGAAACAATCAGCATGCAACAACAAAGACTGATCATGTCTAATTCCAAAAAAAGGATCTCTATTGCCATACTGAATACTCACTTCATTCAAATGGCTAACCCACTATAGCCAGCATACAACAGGTGATTTGGAGTAAGAGTCTATCCCATGACATACCATACAACATAGCCACATTCAGAAAAACAGACCTTGTTTGTATCATTACCTAGCAATGCAATACTGCACATTTTGGCAAATATTCAGAGGTGAAAACTTTCCGTAGGATTTTAAATGGGAATTAATGGGAATATATGCAAATTAATACCATTTAAAAAGTAGATTTTTTTTTTGCATGGGACCTTATCATAAGTAGACATAATTGCAAATGATTAAATCGTTCCAAGAAATAAAAAAAACTATTTAGTTACGAATTGAACTTTAATTAAATGAGGTGACTCTTCACATGGGATGATTTCACTGAACAACAAAAGAAAGGGAATATTGAATGATCACCAATGATTCATTGCATCTCCCAAAAAATCTGTAAAATGATAGTCTAGAAACTAAAGCTTTGGTTGTCTTCCTCTCAGGCGTCCATGTCTTCTCCCTGGACCTCCTCAATGTCCACCTCTTGAACATCAGACTGAGGCCTCATCTTCACTGTCACTTTCCAACCTTGTTGAGGATGGCTCGTTGTCCGTCTCAAAAACCCTCAAATTTGCTCCGAAGGCCACACATTTGTCAACCATTGTATTGGTCAGCCTGTTGTGTGCTTTGGTGTGTGTGTTCCCAAACAAGGACCAGTTGCGCTCCGAGGCGGCTGATGTTGGTGGGATTTGGAGGATGATGGAGGCAACAGGGGAAAGTGCCTCAGATCCACAAAGTCCCTTCCACCAGGTTGCTGATGAGATATGTTGGCACGACGCCATATTGCATCTCTATCCCAAAGGCTTTGGTTGGAAGTGTACTTTGCCAGACTGCCAAGAACCTTGCCCTCATCCAGAATAGGTGGCGAGACACAGCAGTGATGACACCATAGGCCTTGTTGATCTCTGCACCAGACAGGATGCTCTTGCCAGCATACTTGGGGTCCAACAAGTACACTACAGCGTGTATSGGCTTCAGGCAGAAGTATTCACGCTTTTTGATGTATTTTAGGACTGCAGTTTCCTCTGCTTGGAGCAACAGTGAAGTGGGAAGGGCAGTACGGATTTCTTCTCTTACATCTGCAAGCAGAGTCTGAACATCAGACATGGAGACATTGCCATCCACAATCCGTGCTACTGCTATAGGTTTCAGGCTGCTTACCACTCTCTCCCAAAATACATCCAGGAGGATGCTCTTGACGGGGCTGTCCATATTGGCAGACTGATATAGACATTTGTTGGAGAGACTCCCTCCCCTCCAGGAGACTGTCAAACATGATGACAACACCACCCCAACCGGTCGTCCTGGGCAGCTTCAATGTGGTGCTCTTATTTTTCTCACTTTGCTTCGTGAGGTAGAGTGATGCAATAACTTGACCCTTCACATACCTAACCATTTCCTTGTCTCTCTTGTAGTGTATCCATTGTTTTCAGTGCGATGATGTCCTTGAGGAGCAGATTCAATGCAGGAGCAGCACAGCCAATGGGTGTTATGTGAGGGTAGGACTCCTCCACTTTAGTCCAAGCAGCCTTCATGTTTGCAGCATTGTCTGTCACCAGTGCAAATACCTTCTGTGGTCCAAGGTCCTTGACTGCCTTCAGCTCATCTGCAATGTAGAGACCGGTGTGTCTGTTGTCCCTTGTATCTGTGCTCTTGTAGAATACTGGTTGAGGGGTGGAGATGTAGTTAATTATTCCTTGCCCACAAACATTCGACCACCCATCAGAGATTGCAATGCAGTCTGCTTTCTCTGTGATTTGCTTGACCTTCACTTGAACTCTGCTGAACTCTGCATCCAGCAAATGAGTAGATAAAGCATGTCTGGTTGGAGGGGTGTATGCTGGGCGGAGAACATAAATCTCTTCCAATACACATTGCCTGTGAGCATCAGAGGAACCAGTTGCATACACATCTCGAGCAAAACATTCATCAGCATTGCTACTACGTTTCTCCATTGAGTCCAAAAAATTWAATCTGATTCCAGGAGGACCATGAGCTGTTGCTATCGATAAGGTGTCTGATTCATCATTTTCACCTCAAATAGAAGTAAAGGGAATTCTGTCAGAGGTAGCTTGTTGTGAGCGCTTAGGGAAATGTATGCACTTGGCCAGATGATTCTGCATCTTTGTTGCATTTATCACATATGATTTGGCACAGTATTTGCAAATGTACACAGCTTTTCCTTCTACATTAGCTGCAGTGAAATGTCTCCACACATCATTTTCCTGTTAAGAGAAGCCTTAGTGTTCTTGGGCACAGGCACTATGGTGGTCTGCTTAAAACATTCTGGTATTACAGACTCGGACAGGGAGCGGTTGAAAATGTCAGTGAAGACACTTGCCAGTTGGTCAGCGCATGCTCGCAGTACACGTCCTGGTAATCCATCTGGCCCAGCGGCCTTGTGAATCTTGACCTGTTTAAAGGTCTTACTCACATCGTTTGCCGAGAGCGTGATCACACAGTCTTCCGGAACAGCTGGTGCTCTCATGCATTTTTCATTGTCATTTGCCTCGAAGTGAGCGTAGACATAGTTTAGCTCATCTGGTAGGCTTGTGTCACTGGGCAGCTCTCGGCTGTGCTTCCCTTTGTAGTCGGTAATGGTTTGAAAGGCCTGCCACATCCGATGTAGTACGATTCAATCTTTTTCCTGTATTGACGCCTTGCCTGTTTGATGGTTCGTCGGAGGGCATATTGGAATTTCGTAAACTTCCAGGTTAGAGTCCCACTCCTTGAAAGCGGCAGTTCTAGCCTTTAACTCAGTGTGAATATTGCCTGTAATCCATGGCTTCTGCTTGGAGTATGTACCTACGGTCACCGTGAGAACGACATGATCTATGCACTTCTTGATGAAGCTTATTTACAAAAATACATAGCCCGCCGCCCCTTGTCTTACCAGATGTTGTTCTATCCTGCCGGTACAGGATGTTATAAGCTAACTTTGATGAACTTAGGCAAAATTCACGAAATTCCCGAGCTTAACTTCTCATGGAAAATTTCTGGAATCTTACCGGAAAGTATGACCCTTTGCAACCCTAGCTGTAACAGATCCACCGCCTCATCTGCCACTGTAAAAAGCATAGAGACACTTCGACATTTGCAATATTGTTTGTTGCATTGTTGCAATTGTTGCATTGTTGCAATATTGAAATTCGATGTCCACTGGGTACTGTAATAACGAACGTGTCGGGAGTCGGGACGAGACAGAAAGCTTTTCTCTGCCAGTTGAAATCATGAAATCAGCATATTTTTTCTGTATATACAGTTGAAGTTGGAAGTTAACATAAACTAGTTTTAATGACTCTAACCTAAGTGTTTCAACCACTCCACAAATGTCTTGTTAACAAACTATAGGTTTGGCAAGTCGGTTAGGACATCTACTTTGTGCATGACACGTAATTTTCCCAACAATTATTTAACTTATAATTCACTGTATCACAATTCCAATGGGTCAGAAGTTTACACTGACTATGCCTTTAAACAGCTTGGAAAATTCCAGAAAACGATGTCATGGCTTTAGAAGCTTCTGATAGGCTAATTGACATAATTTGTGTCAATTGGAGGTGTACCTGTGGATGCATTTCAAGGCCTACCTTCAAACTGTGCCTCTTGCTTGACATCATGAGAAAATCAAAATAAATCAGCCAAGACCTCAGGGGGGGGGGAATCATCCTTGGGAGCAATTTACAAACGTCTGAAGGTACCACGTTCATCTGTACAAACAATAGTACGCAAGTATAAACACCATGGGACCACGCAGCCGTCATACCGCTCAGGAAGGAGACGCGTTCTGTCTCCTAGAGATGAACGTACTTTGGTGCGAAAAGTGCAAATCAATCCCAGAACAACAGCAAAGGACCTTGTGAAGCTGCTGGAGGAAACAGGCACAAAAGTATCTATATTTACAGTAAAACGAGTCCTATATTGACATAACCTGAAAGGCCGCTCAACAAGGAAGAAGACACTGCTCCAAAACCTCCATAAAAAAGCCAGACTACGGTTTGCAACTGGATATGGGGACAAAGATCATATTTTTGGGAGAAATGTCCTCTGGTCTGATGAAACTGTTTGGCCATAATGACCATCGATATGTTTGGAGGAAAAAGGGGGAGGCTTGCAAGCCAAAGAACACCATCCCAACCGTGAAGCACGGGGGTGGCAGCATCATGTTGTGGGGGTGCTTTGCTGCAGGAGGGAATGGTGCGCTTCACAAAATAGATGGCATCATGAGGATGGAAAATTATGTGGATATATTGAAGCAACATCTCAAGACATCAGTCAGGAAGTTAAATCTTGGTCGCAAATGGGTCTTCCAAATGGACAATGACCCCAAGCATACTTCCAAAGTTGTGGCAAAATGGCTTAAGGACAACAAAGTCAAGGTATTGGAGTGGCCATCACAAAGCCCTGACCTCAATCCCATAGAAAATGTGTGGGCAGAACTGAAAAAGTGTGTGCGAGCAAGGAGGCCTACAAACCTGATGCGGTTACACCAGCTCTGTCAGGAGGAATGTGCCAAAATTCACCCAACTTATTGTGGGAAGCTTGTGGAAAGCTACCCAAAACGTTTGACCCAAGTAAACAATTTAAAGGCAATGCTACCAAATACTAATTGAGTGTGTGTAAACTTCTGACCCACTGGGAATGTGATGAAAGAAATAAAAGCTGAAGTAAATTATTCTCTAATTTTTACTAGGATTAAATGTCACGAATTGTGAAAAACTGAGTTTAAATGTATTTGGCTAAGGTGTATGTAAACTTCCGACTTCAACTGTATACAAAGAAATGTCAATAGAAAAACAGGTAAAATMAAACAAATGCAGCTAGTTTGCCGTCTTTCTAACTTCAGTCTGAAGTGTGTAGTTGCCTAGCTAGCAAGGGGGAAGAGCCTCCATCGCAAACATTTTTGGGTAGTTGTGCTTTACATGGCAGTCAGAAAGAGACCATGTCACAGCCATGATAAATGTCCTAACACATGGCCTCATGTATTATTGCGTAAGTATAAAAGCTGATTGAGTGAAATGTTGCGCAAGCTGGGAAAACTAAATCCAAGCTTCATTCCTCTAAGACAGTCATGTAACTGGAGCAGAGAGCAAGTGGTGGAACACATCGTGTTGCTGTCTTCTCTCGCTCTGTCCTTCCTCTCTTGTGGTCCCAAAGGGAGGAACACCACTGAAACAATTTCTGAGAGGAGTTCAAACAAACAGAGTAAACATGCATTAATAGTGAACTGAACTGCCATCCAAGCAATAAACACCTCACACCCTGGTGGACTCCTTGTGGAGTACTCAGTCTGTACTCTGCCTGCCAGCCAGGCTACCTGCTGTATTGAGTTCTAGTGAGCCACCTGAGAGCACAGTTTCCACAGCAGAAGCACAGCACCCTAGGTGACACAGGTACTTACTGTATAGAATGACTGAGATGGAGAGAGATAGGGAGACAGAGCATGCAGATGGTCAGAGTGAGAGCATGACCACACAAGGGAAATAAAGAGCATGCCATGGAAGGTGATTCATGTTCTCTCAGACAGTCAAGGCCACTGATTCTAAGATCCAACAATGCTTGAATTATGAATGTATATGAAGATAAGAGACAAGGAAAGGAATAAGGAAGGCATTACAGGTACAATGCCTCTCAGAAAAATGGTGGGCCAGCTACAGACATTTATGGTACTGTACAAGTCAGTCAGAGGGGCCATCACTTTGTTGTGAGGAATCTCAACCTCCTGACATCCAGGCAGCAACTTGTCTCACACACCAGTGAATCTCCCCATCCTCTAGCCATCACAACATCCTTCTCCATTTGCTTCTCTCCTCAGAAAGCAATGGAATGACACACTAGGCGTGTGAAACTACCACTTGCTGGAAGGAGATCGCACAAAACTTCACASTATTGAAGAAAAATTGATTATCAGGCTTATTCATTGCCAATTACTTATCCTCCTCCAAAGCATGAAGAAAATCCTGTGTAATTACCTGCTATTCTTCAGTTGACTGCTATATTGAGAACACCCTATCCACCTTATGCTTGCCCTACATTACCCAATCACCCTCTCCAATTCCCCAAATTCTCAGCCTCCTTCGTCACCAAGCATCCCAGAACGCAGCACTCCCTTTGGGACCAAACTCCTTCTCTTCCCCTAGCTCTTTGTATGCTCTCATTTTCTCCCTCCCTCTCTCGCTCCCTTCTCTCTGTGTCACACACCAAGCATCTATAGTTAACCAGAAACAGAGGGAGGGTGTGCATGCACATTGCCACCAACTCTGTCCAGCAGAAATGTGTCCAAAAGAGTTTGTCTGCAATGCTGGGCCCAGGGGRCACCAGTACCAGTGACTGGACATGACACACAAGTATAGCAACACTGAACCAGACACTGGCTTAGCAAGAGCTTAGTACAACTAGATACTTACACATGACATGACAAATTCATTAGGTTTTGTGATTAAGTAAAGCAGAAACCTAAACGGAACCTAAAAGCAGCATAAAATTCTATTAAAACTTGGTATCTAAATTAGAAAGCAAAATGCATTTGAAAAAGTAAGGCCTTGTTTTATTTTAGAAGTTCTATGCATGTAATTTCCTATTAGTTCGAGTTACTGGGAATATAATCTACTGGGCATGCCCCATGACTTGCACACTGCCACACTGAAAGGAAGAATACAGAGGTTGAGATGTAAGAGGCTTTAACAAATAGGGGGGCACAGAATTGGCCCAGCGTGTTCCGGGTTAGGGGAGGGTTTGGCCGGGGTAGGAAGTCATTGTAAAATACGAATTTGTTCTTAACTGACTTGCCTAGTTAAATAAAGGTTAAATAATATAAAAACAAACAAGGAGGAATGGCACAGGGAGAGGGAGAAAGTGATATGGACAGTCACAAGAAGGAGAAGAATACTGATTGAGTGAATGTGTCAAAAAGACGAGTGGAAGACAATTTC
The DNA here is from genome assembly GCF_002910315.2 of Salvelinus sp. IW2-2015. Classification (NCBI taxonomy): domain Eukaryota; kingdom Metazoa; phylum Chordata; class Actinopteri; order Salmoniformes; family Salmonidae; genus Salvelinus; species Salvelinus sp. IW2-2015. The sequence goes on along the minus strand of NC_036874.1, from coordinate 1,119,246 downwards.
CTTCAGATCAACACACACACACTTACTTATGAACATACTAAAAACGCAGGATGACCAAACATGTACTCACAGACCACACACACACACACGTTTTCCTTCACCACTAGTGGTGTGCAGCTCAGTGTTTCTGCTGCAGTCATTTAGCGGTGGCAAAATCATTGCCACAAAGCCTACATTTTTTAAACATTTAATAAAACTATGCCGAGGCACACTGAAGATATGCTAGAACAGTCCTCATTTACTATTCCTCTGCTAACGAGTAATGAATAGAAAAATCACACAACCCCATATATAACAGAAATTATCTATTTACCAGGTCTGCTTGTTGTTGTGCGATCTATGCAAGAAACACTATAAATACAAAAGTGGACACCCTTTCAAATGAGTAGATTCGTCAATTTGAGCCACACCTGTTGCTGACAGGTGTACAAAAACCGAGCACACAGCCATGCAATCTCCATAGASAAACATTGGCAGTAGAATGGCCTTACTGAAGAGCTCAGTGACTTTCAAKGTGGRACCYTCATAGGATGCCACTATCCAACAAGTCAGTTTGTACAATTTCTGCCCTGCTAGAGCWGCCCCGGTCTACAGTAAGTGAAATAAATTGTGACATGAASTGTCTTCTGTGAAAAGTACAGGCAAGGGGTGTATCACATTACACAGAGTACACCGAACATTAGGAACGCCTTCCTAATGTTGAGTTGGCTGYATGTTCTTTGGGTGGTGTACCATTCTTGATACACACAAAACTGTTGAGCGTGAAAAACCCAGCAGTGTTGATGATCTTGACATAAACCGGTCCGCCTGGCACCTACTACCATACCCTGTTCAAAGGCACTTAAATCTTTTGTCTTGCCCATTAACCTTCTGAATGGCAAACATACCACAATCCATGCATCAATTGTCTCAAGGCTTAAAAATCCTTCTTTAACCTTTCTCCTCCCCTTCATCTACACTGACTGGAGTGGATTAGTGACCATAGCTTTCACCTGGATTCATCTGGTTAGTATATCGTGGAAAGAGCAGGTGTTCTTAATGTTTTGTATACTCAAGAGTATATTCAGTGTTTATGCTAGTTTTTTGGTACAAAATTCATCAATACATGCTAAATAGTAAAGACATTACATTTGGGATCTAGCTAATGATTTGCCCATGGTAAATGCAGATAGGCTGAAGCATGGGTTTACTTATTTATTRATAGCCACTATGCTGCATCAATTGGGCTACAGGTGATCATTCTTTTTGCTAACAGCATACCTGATAATATTGTCCAACCTATATGCAAGGACCAATATGTAATTTTATTTTAATTCATTTTGGTATAGAAGGTCCTTTTAAAAAGTCAGCAGAACAGCTTCTCAGAGATGTACTACCTAAACTTGTGCAATTTGATCACTGATCTTTTTCATTGTCAGTTTTTACCAATTTGCAACAGACAGAGAGCGCGCGAGACAGAGAGCGCGCGAGCAAACACAGAGCGGCGAGACAGACACACGAGCGCGAGACAGACACAGAGCGCGAGACAGACACAGAGCGCGAGAGAGAGACACCAGAGCGAGAGACAGACACAGACGCGAGAGACAGACACAGAGCGAGAGACAGACACAGAGCGAGAGACAGACACAGAGCGAGAGACAGACACAGAGCGAGAGACAGACACAGAGCGAGAGACAGACACAGAGGAGCAAAAACGAGAGCAGAACGGAAAAGAGCGAGAGACAGACACAGAGCGAGAGACAGACACAGAGCGAGACAGAGAGCGAGCCAGAGGTTAGCTGTGAACATTGGAATTTGCTCACTGATCTCTTTCATTGTCAGTTTTTACCAATTTGCAACAGACAGAGCGAGACAGACAGAGAGAGAGCGAGACAGACAGAGAGAGAGCGAGACAGACAGAGAGAGAGCGAGACAGACAGAGAGAGAGCGAGACAGAGAGAGACAGACAGAGAGAGAGCGAGACAGAGAGAGACAGACAGAGAGAGAGCGAGACAGAGAGCAAGCCAGACCGAGCCAGAGAGCGAGCCAGACCGAGCCAGAGACCGAGCCAGACCGAGACAGAGAGCGAGCCAGACAGCGAGCGAGACAGACAGCGAGACAGAGTTTAGCTGTGAACATTGGAAATAAAGACCATAATTAAATTCCCAGAACAAAGTAAAGTCCAGAGTGTGGCAGCAGCACTAGCCTAAGCCCTGCTGCGGGCCAGTGTTGGGAAATAGTCTAAAATAACCTGACATTGCTTAATTAGTAGGAGCATATCTTCCCGCAGAACAAGTTTATAACTGCTGATACTGAATAAGCAGATGTTGCAATTTGAACCAGAATAAATCAGCATTATAGAACCTCAAACTATTTTTTTTATAGACATCTTCTCACGAGCCTTACCACCTCTCCTCCTCTGCATCATGTGTGAATGATTATGGGTCATACAGATGCATTAGCCAAATCTTTTTTTGAAATGACAATGAAGACCATTGTACATCAATAAAATGCAAAGTCATACACCTAAATTAATCCAGGATTAGACTAATACTCTAATCTCTCTCCTTCAGCCTATTATCTGTGCCAGTTAAGAAGGCAGCAAGACAGAATGTAATATTCTGCTTTGCGTCGGTGAATCTAAAGAACACCCTGACTACACCGCTCGCGTCGCGTGCGCATGGCAAAATAAATTCAGGAATCTGTGTTATTCAARTATTGCCCCCACACTGCTCGCGAGCGTCTGCGTTGCCAAGGGCTAAAATAGAAGACATTCCTATTTCTGACYCAGATCGCACTGCAAGTCCTGCCTCTCCCATCTCCTCATTGGTTTATAGAAGCAGGTACCCACATGCCATCTCCTCATTGGTTATACCCACGTGGGTGATTGAAAAACGAACTGTTTTGCCAGTTGTCGTGGCAATACTATGAAAGTGTAGATGCTAATCACCATATATATTCAAAGATGATAAAGCCTGGAAGGAGGAGAGATGACTAGAAACGATTCGGTTGACCGTTTTATGTGTGGATTAATTGTCGGAGTAGAGGACCTTGTGCATTTCAGGTAAAATATCAACTCAATGTTTATATCCCAGGACAAATTAGCTAGCAACAGCAAGCTAGCTAAATGGGACAAATTAGCTAGCAAGTGCAAGCTAACTAGCTAAATTGCCATACATGTTTAATGCTTTTCGACCTGTCCCCAAAATAATGTCACTGGTTCAGAGTTATTTAGATATTTTAACCTGRGTGTCGTGATCGCGTTTGGTGTAGGGGGACAAAATAAATGTAGGCATGATGGCGCACGCGCGCAGCCGGTTTGTATTCCGTGTAAAGAATATCTGCCATGCATAGCAAAGCCAACTACCAATAATTAACTTGACTAAGGGCCCAGAAGAAATCTGCATTAATGTATGATGCTAAAGTGAATGATGTACGTGTGCATAACTCAAGGCAGCAGATTATTTCTATTGGTAAACAAAATATTGAACAATTTCTTTTGCATAGAAGTGTGGGCTGTAGCATTTTACTTTTAAATTGTTGAAAATATAGAATCAAGTGCTTGGCACTCGCTATAGGCATCATGCATGTTTACTTTTAAAAAGTGTTTTTGTCTTTCTGCCCACACCTCTACAGAACTGTGATCAAATTGACCATTGCTTTTTTTTCTCTTTACTGCTGTGGCCTAACTCGATTAGTTCCAAATTATACAGCAAACATGTCGTAACCCTCGAATGATGCAGCGCCCACCCTTGGGCCAATTGAGATAACGTGACTAACACATTTCAGTTAATTACTATAGCTCCCGCCTTGGGCCAATCAGTGTAATTTTGTAAATGGCGGATCTRTATAGCAAGACGCATAATTCACCAATGMTGTCAAATTCATCCCAGTGCTGTCTGAGATACTGTGTGTGACCAACAAACAGAGACAGATCCACTGMCCCCTCCCCGATTCCATCGTTGGGGATAAAGGGTGTTATTGTCACCATAAAAAAAGGTGAATGGAGGGCATTTTGTTGACAGCGTTATAATGTTCAAACATGCGTATGTATGGCATACGCCAAGTATATAAATCAAAACATTTTTTAGACATACTTTCAGAAATGGCACAAGCAGATATTTAGTGTGAAATGTAAAGTTATAAATGAGGCCCCTGGTGTAAAAGTTGACTTATGCCATCTTTACTGTGGCCGGAATGGTTGCAATGTAATGTGACTGTTTGGATCCCAGTCAGGTTCTTTCCAAGATTTTAGATGGGTGTTAAGGACTGAACAACTGTTTGCTTAGAGTGCTTCCATTTATATTGACTTGTCTTTAGGGACAAGTCCTAACTCGGTACAGGATCAGATTAAATAGGCTATGCTCCCATCGGACAGCAATACTGTAGCCTATACCAATACTGTAAAATCTTTTACATAATCTACCGGACTATTTATTGTGTTGGCAGAATGTTTACATTTTTGCTGTAATTTATGCTGTTTTTGGCAAAGGACTGTGGCGGTTTCTAAAAGAGAAAACGATGGAAAATGTGACCCGTTTCAGGAAGCTAGGCGTATGTTACACGTCACTACTTCACAGAAGAKGCATTCCAATGTAACTATTTATTTTAATCAAAATGCAGTTTTTGGCAGAAATGCTGGAACATATGAATTACATGTGCTTTAACCAAACTTGTATGCCATCTGTAAATACAAATAAAATTATTGGTTTAGTCACGGAAAAAGTCAGAAACCTTCCCGCTGGCCATGATTGGCTGAAATAATGGATGGGCTGGACATGCTGAGAGGAGTTTGGATTGGTCTGCCATGTTGCATGATTCTGTCGATAACATGAACTGTTCAGTATGTGTAGATGTGGCTTTTTTGAAAGACATGACGTTAGTCATGGAGAACTGCAAAAGTGTTGTTACTGCTCTCAACACAATTGCTGCAGAAATCAGTGGAAAAAAGTTGGACTACTTTCTGCACATGGTCAGTTTGAACCGGAGTGACTTGACACAACGGGCCCAACAAGCTGTAGTTAAACAAAACGGAAACGAGACAGGACATCTAGGTTAAACTGGGGTTCCAGTCTGCCGTGAAGCGTTCATCAATGTATACTGAACAAAAACAGTTCATAAGGAAATCAGTCAACTAAAATAAATACATTTGGTCCTAATCTATGCATTTCACATGACTGGGAATAGGGATAAGCATCTATTGGTCACAGACACTTTAGGGGTGTAGTTCAGAAAAGCACAATATTTGGTGTGACCACCATTTGCCTTATGCAGAGCAACATCTCCTTCGCATAGAGCTGATCAGAATGTTCATTGTGGCCTGTAGAACGTTGACCCACTCCTCTTCAATGGTTGTGCGAAGTTGCTGGATATTGGCGTAACTGGAACACACATTGATCCAGAGCATCCCAAACATGCTCGATGGTGACATATCTGGTAAGTATGCAGGTAATGGAAGAACTGGAACATTTTCAGCTTCTAGGAATTGTGTACAGATCCTTGGAACATGGGGCCGTGCATTATAATGCTGAAACACGAGGTGAAGGTGACGGATGAATGGCACGACAATGGGCCTCAAGAGCTCGCCACGGTATCTCAATGCCTTCAAATTGCCATCGATAAAATGTAATRGTGTTCATTGTCCGTAGCCTATGCCTGCTCCTACCATAACCCCACCGCCACATGGGGCACTCACATTAACTTCAGCAAACCGCTCACCCACACAACACCTTGCACGTGGTTTGCGGTTGTGAGGCCAGTTGGACGTACTGCCAAATTCTCTAAAACGATGTTGGAGAAGGCCTACGGTAGAGAAATTAACATTCAATTATTTGGCAACAGCTCTGGTGGACATTCCTGCAGTCAGCATGCCAATTGTATGCTCCATCAAAACTTTAGATATCTGTGGAATTGTGTTGTGTGACAAAACGGAACATTTTAGAGTGTCCTTTTATTGTTCCCAGCACAAGGTGTGCCTGTGTAACGATCATGCTGTTTAATAAGGTTCTTGATATGCCACACCTGTCAGGTGGATGGATTATCTTGGCAAAGGAGAAATGATAATTAAAAAGGGATGCAAACAAATGTGCACAACATTTGAGAAATAAGCCTTTTGTGCGTGTGGAACATTTCTGGTATCTTTTATTTCAGCTCATGAAACCTGGGACCAACACTTTACATGTGTTTATATTTTTGTTTAGTGTATACGGGTAAGAGTCTAGCTACATTCTGGTATCATACATTTCTAATTGGCAGAAAGTCATTTTCATTGCAAATTAAAGCTTACTGTTAGCTAGCTAGCAAACGTTAGGTTGCTGGATCGCTAGCTCATGTTACGTGTATGATATGTGGTAACTAGTAATATTATTCTTATATCATAAAGCAATTTGCATTGCTAGTTATAGCGTAATGTTAGCCAGCCAGCTAACATTGAACCTAGTCTGTTAGCTTTAGCTACCTGCAGATTTAAACTACAGCATTTCATGGGATTATGTTTCATTGCTTAGCTACCTACCTACATGTCTTAAAAAATAAAATAAAATGAAGTCTCCACTTTGCCAGATGATTACATGACCCATCAAGTTAGCTAGGTGTGTCTGGGGTTGATTACAGRCATCTATTGTATTTCATGTGTACATGTCTAGATAAGTGACCCATCCACTTAGCAAGATGTCGCTGGGGGGTGGTTATAGCACTTCTTTCACATGACCCAACAATTTAGACAAGTGTGTATGGGTAAGCATCTAACAACTAAATATTTCTAAAATATTTGTATTACTACTATGCAAGTAACCATTCCACTGCACATAATTACTTTTCCCATTGTTCCTCAACTGCAGTGTATGATATACCATTTTGTAGCTCTGAGTCTCTTTCATCCAATGTAAAAAAAAAAAAATACACAATTTCAAATTTTGCAACATAAGACTGAATTGAGGTGGTCGGTCACAAATTGTTGTGGACTTGTCAGCATAACATTTAAATTCAACAATGTTTTGCATTGACTTACCACGCAACCTAATATGCTGGACTGCCCACGAATTCTGAAACATTGTCGAGGCTAGTCATTTTTTATTTATTACAATAGGCTACAAACAGTAACAGCATAAATACTTCAAAATAAAATATACAATTTCTGCATGGACACCTGAACTTTGACTGTAGTCTACAGACCGGCTGCCTAGAAAAGGTGAGGAATATATTCTGCAATGGCTGTGAAAATAAAATAGATTCTTATGTCTAATTATTTAAAAAATGAACAGGTTTTCGCTCTTTTCACTAAGGCCAAATGGCCGGATCTTGTTTTATAAATAAGTGTCTCATATCCTTTATGTGCACAAAATACTTAGGCTACTTGCAATACAATCTTTCAACCACCAGAAAATATGTACAGGGTCTATTTTGTAATCACGGAACATTTTTTTTTTTTTTTTAAAGAGGCCCCTGGCCCACTAATTATCCTGAGAAAATCCTGAGAGCATGACATTAAGAGGGCAAGAAGACAACTCACCCTCTTCAACCACCAATCAATTAAACTAATCAAATTAGTGAAAGTAGCAGCATACTATATTCTCTCTCAAGTCTATAGAGATGGAGGCAGCCTAAGCAAGCAACAGCTGTTCAGTCCATATCACCCATTAAAATCTTGGAAAGAACCTAACTTGGTTTCAGTCACACTATAACCATTCTGACCAGTCAACTTTTACACCAGGCAGTTAAGTGTAAACAACCACACTGAACTAAAAGTGACACCTGGTCCCAAGACATTAAAGATGGATGAATACAGGCATTAATAAATCATGTACAACAACTACTATCAGCAGCACAACATGCTTCTAATGAGCCCTACAGGGGAAATGGTGTGGGAGGGTGAGAAAAAGATACAGTAAATAATGTGTATGAGCAGGCAGATACACATATAGGCATTAAGCATGCTGTAGGTCACAACTACTCTAAAGCCATAAGAGTATAAATAGTTTTTACCCGTGTCCGGGTTCATGGTTCTGTCCTTGTCTGTCTCCTCTCTTCAACAGCAGCAACAAGAGGAGGAGGGAAGAGAAGAGTGAGAAGTAAAAAGAGACAGACAGACAGGGTTTTGTGATTGGTCCTCCCTCGCTTCTCCTGTTCTCTCCTTCACTTGGTGACTCTTCTCCTGTCTGTTTTTGTGTCAGGCAGCATGTCATTCTTCATCCACTTCCAACCAGTCTTGTTTTTCTTTTCACTCTGTTCTGTTCTCCTCTCCCTCACTCTGTTTTAAAGGGCAGGGATTCTTTAGCCACATGCCAGCAGTCCCACTGAGCTGTACTCTGGGGACATGACTCTTCACCCAGTCAGGGGAAAGCAGACACATTGTACGCATGCACACAGAATACACACAGAACTGAGAAGGGGGATTTAGTGCATGTATGTGCCCTGATGTCGGATTGAAATAATACCCTTTTCCAAGTGGTGACATACTGTAGCCTAACCTCTGCCTCTCCCCCCTGGCAGTTAGTAACATTGGCTGTTATTGGCTGTTCAGCATGCAACTCCCAGTGACCTTCAGACAAATTGGCAGATAACATGGTCAAAGACAACTGTGTGTGAGCGAGAGAAATCCTTTTATCGGGTTCTAGTAGAGCAGGGCATTATGACAAAAAAACATATTGCAATAAATTGAATTTTGTTTGCACTAACAAAATCGATAAATCATTTTGGGGGACCTGCTAGAGCTGGCTGATATAGYCAAAAAGTCATATTGAGATAAATATAACTATTTTGCCTGATAACAAATGTTTTAATAGACAGTTAATTTACATTAGCGGCAGGGCTCTAGACATTTTTTCCAGTGCCTAGTCAGTCAACTGAGATGGTAGCTTATGATTAAAAAAACAAGCTATTTCATCTAACATCCAMGAAATGCATGATTGATATTTTGATGTGCAACCTGTCAAAATAGGACCCAGAATGATCCGATTTCTTTTTGGCTCTTCAGAGAATTTGTCGARGTCTTTGTGCATATTGGAGTATAAGCTATAGTATTCACCACCTGAGGAAGTGGGAACCTGAAAAACACTTAGATTGCTAACTCTATGTTGTTGCTATGTAGTCATGTAGGCTAATTGATTAATCTACCAGTATAATGTAGACTAATGTCCTATAAAAACGTTTCAGCGCTAGGCCTAGGCTACATTGGTAAGAGGAAGGCAATGTCATCCCAGCTCTAGGTTTTAGATCCTTCGTTTTATAGTTATTACAGTTATTGTTATTTTGGGTCGTAAACATTATTTTGAGTTAATGACAGTTGTAAGGTATTTTAAAGTAATATTCTTCTAGATCAAAGGGTAGGTCTACATTTAATTCACTGAATTTACTGGGGGTATATTAAAAAGTATGGTAAAGTATGCTATAGGATAAACTAATTAAAAAGGTAGACTTGGGCAACGGTCCAACTATGCCTCTTTCTTATAGATGTGTCATTCCGGTTATGCACGCCGCGGGCGACATAGCTAGTTRGTTAGCTAAGCTAGAGACTGTAGCTAGCCAGAATCTCTCCCGTATGTGTTGACGTCATTTCACAGGATTTGTTTTTGGACAGAAGATGTCGAAATCGGTAAGAAATAGCTTCTGTAGCCAAATATCTTATTTATATAAATTTTTTGTTATGATTTAAAATGGCACGCCCCAAAAGCATAAGTTCATCGTTAGAACCTTTGTAGGAGCATCGTTAAATCTTTGAGCTGTTTCCCAAAACCATCGTTAACGTTGCACTTGAAAACGCTCCTAATCTAAAAAGCCTGCCTCAGACTACTCGCAGAACAGCGAAGTGCTTTGTTAGATGCTTTTTTGCCCTCCCGCGTCACTTTATACACAGAAGCTTTCCACGAAACAGACTTGCATGGTTAATCCATCTGTGATCACTAATAACTTCAGAACAAAGTTACCTACAAATACAAAGTGGCCAACGTCTACGCAATTGATACTAACAAGTGACATAAAAACATGCTCAAATGAAAACCTAGATGAGTGCATTAAAATAAAATTAAAATGCATTAAAAGGAAGGCCTATTTCAATTATATTGAAATACATTTAATGTTCAATCAATTGAGTTAGATTTTGCTACAGGCTKCAGTCTAAWTTGTCTCAATACATTTCAAATCTTAGATGCCATCGCCTGCAGTTGTGCCCTTCCCTAGAACAAGTCACTTAACCCCCCCACAACAACTGCTCCACAACTGTCCAGTGCGGRAGCACCCTGCTGCAACCTCTTCAACATGCATGTCTTTCAGACAGGTTGGGAGCAGAAGTCAAATTTCAGTGTGACCTTGTGTACAATAGACCAATAAAGGGATCTTCATCTACAGCCTACTGCACACTCACATGTAAACACACACTTACTATACCACAAACACCCAACCACCTCATACTGTCTGAACATGTGAGTTCAAGTCTTAACAGCAATACTGAACCTTTGAATGTGTATTATTTAGGGATGCTGAGATGTACGCGTAGGTCAGGCCAAGTCTTGAGAAATGTCTAAGTCTGCTCCAGGCCTGAACCTCATTGTTGAATGTACTGTACAGTACGTGCTAGGGCAGAAGCTGGATTGGTTGTACACACTACTTTCCAAACAGTGGGAACAAATTATCTTGTTGGTGGGTGGCAGCTCAGCTCATTCCTCCTGGATTGCAGCTTGAGTCTGACTGGCTAGGCCTTAATATTGTTTTGGTTAATTTAGTGATTCACCAGGAAGTCTGAGAGGTTATAGAGGCTGTCAGAATGTTTTGGAAACCACATACTTAAGTCAGTTTTCAACTGAAAAATGCAAGGTTGGGTGGCATCCTAATGATCCCATAGACTGCAGGACAAACATGATGAATCATCTGAATATAGAGTAAGGACAGGTTAACTGAATGTTTCAGTACCCTCCCTGATAAGCTTATCTTCGAGGCAAAAGTACATTCTCAGCCCAGGTACAATGAGAAAAGTAAAGAGGCAGGCAGAGTGAAATTACTTTCTCTCCTATCTAGAAAGTAGGCCTACAAGTTTATCTTGAAAGTAAAGTCTTATTCAAATTAATAACAATGTCTGCTAATTTTTACAACCTTGGTACCTCAGTATCAGAAATAATTGGCTACTTGACAACCATTTAGTGTCGCCTATGCTCTTTGAATATGGTACATGTTAATGATATTCAAATAGTCAGGTATTAATTTAAACACTGTGGACTCACAAATACAGAGGCTCTACAGAGTGTGGGTGCAGAATTCTAAGAAGCGCATCAAAGTGCAAAGTTCAACCACTAACATGAATACTAAAGCCTATAATATGTGTAATAGAGGTCGACCGATTAATTGGAATAGCCGATTAATTAGGGCTGATTTCAAGTTTTCATAACAATCGGTAATCAACATTTTTGGACACCGGTTATGGCCGATTACATTGCACTCCACAAGGAGACTGCGTGGCAGGCTGACTACCTGTTAGGTGAGTGCAGCAAGGAGCCAAGGTAAGTTGCTAGCTAGCATTAAACTTATCTTACAAAAACAATCAATCTCAACATAATCAATCACTAGTTAACTACACAAAATCTCATACAGCAGGTCATTGCTAAGGTCAGACAGAATCTGCAGCTCATGTTGACAACTAGGCTACATTCACCGTTATCTGCATATTTTGATAGATAGGCTAAACGTATGGTTAATGTTGTGGCAATCCAATCCACAGGTATTGTTGGAATTCAAATGTATGAGGAGGAAATCCTGCCCCTGCAGAATGCATCTGGCTCTTCACTCATGCTCTGGAATCACTCAAAAGAGGCTTACAGCTAGCGATAACAGGTCTCTGCTCCACAATAACAGTCTAGTGCCAGTTTTCATCCAAGAGGCAGATTTGCTGAAGATAATATCATGTTTGTTCATCTCATTACTAAATACCTACAGATAAATGGTTTGTTTGTGAGAGATTATTGTGAAAGGCTCTTAGACATATTTAATCCAGTTGTTTGTAAATAGAGTGAAAGTTTAATTAAATACTAGTAAAGAAGCCTGCTACAGTGGGAGAACTGTCTGACATAATGGCATATCCCTGACCATGTAATGCCACCCCCTCAAGCATGTTCTTTTCCACAGGCTGCCCATGTGTCACAATGTTGAGTACACAGTTCCAAATGTAAACTGATGGCAACACTATCTGAAGAATAGGATGCTGCTGTTGCATTGTGCAGCTACTCAACATCCCTCACCCCTACACACATAAACACGTTAATCCCTGAGCCCACATACCCTGCTGTGTTATCTGATTTGACAACCTGATCAGGTGGACCGTTGTCATCGTCAGCCTACATGAGCTGGGACTAAAAAAAGATACATATTTTTATTTATTTTCTAGGCAAGTCAGTTAAGAACAAATTTGTATTTACAATGACGGCCTAGGAACATTGGGTTAACTGCCTTGTTCAGGGGCAGAATCGAGAGATGTTTTACCTTGTCAGCTCCGGGTTCGATCTAACAACCTTTCAGTTACTGGCCCAACGCTCTAACCACTAAGCTACCTGCCGCCTCGATATAACAAGTGACTCGAGGTTTTGATTAGATACAATGTACATTCTAACTAACGTTACAGTCAATCACTCGCGCGAAACAGTTACAATTTCCAAGTCATTGCATTGGTATTTTGTAGCGAGATTGTAGGTAATGTAAACTCACCCCATTCCGTACAAATGTGCGTAACCGCGACATTCAAACGAGGCTACAAAGAAAACGAATGGGACTGTAGCGACTGTGTTGACTTCAAAATCGGGGGTGTGAACTAGGTTTCTATTCAAGCGTTGATCAACATGGTAATGGCTCTATAGTATTGGAGAAAAGTTGAAAAAAAACTGACCCTCCGTTACATCTTGACGTGTCATGTCCCAACGTACAGCACGCATAAAGCAACTATTTCTGTCTTACAATCTCTCTCCACCAGGTGTAGCACTTCTCTCATCGTTTAAAAACAAGAAATGGACAGTGGCGGGGGTAAGGGGGATACCTAGTCATTTTTTTTCGTCATCATTCTCAAAGCCGCTGTTAACTTCTAAGATAACTTTAGCACCGCCCTAAAAACCCGATTCAAATTCTACACAAACCTTCAAATAGGTATGTAATGACATTATATAAACTCTTTAGTGTTTTATTTACATTTTAGAGGCGATAAGGTGATAAGTTGGACAGATCGAGTGAAAAAAAGCAATTATCCCACACAACATCTGTCCTTCTCACTATCACGCATTAGTTTCGCTTCCCCACCCGCCATTTWWAAAAAGACCCGACGGAGCTCATTGCCTGCTTGAATTATGCAGAAACGGGCAGTGTTTAGGTCATGTAATTGATTTTGTTGGAAAGGGGAGAAATTGTGCTTTACAATGGTATTGACATTACAGTTGATCTGGAAGTATTACGTTTTTGGGGCGCTAAAATAAGGGCAATTGTACGGACCAAGGCGATGTACGAGTTTACGTTACTGTACCTACATTATGAAATAAACGAGTTGTGAAAGTTTCAATCTAGCGGACGTTAGTTACTACGCTTAACTTCGAAACACTGGGAACTATTTTAATGCAAACCTCATATCACACAATGCAAGTTGCCAGAAAACGTAATGCTAACGTTACATGTTAAGACTGTTGTCACTTTCCGCGGCTTAAATCTTTCTGTAACTTGGCTAACGTTAGCATCCTAGTTAGCTAGCTAGAAGAGAGGCAAGAGTTGGGGTTTGCAAACTAATTTAACTGTCATTATCAAAAACCACTAAAGCGAATGGTCCAACGTCTAACTGCTTTAAATAACGTACCTATTGGCCCCTCCTTATGTTTTGACGAACGTCTTCCATTCAAACCTTTTTCGAGGCTGCTGTTTCCTCCCTTCTTCCCCGACGCCATCTTCGCCCACTATTTCCGCACCGCCTTCTCAAATATTCTAGTCATACATGTAAAAAAGAGCCACACCCACAACCAAAACTGCAGCCAGTCAGCGCTGGTAATGCATTCCTTGAGCCTATTGACGTGCTCCAGTTCGACAAACGCCACCCCTCTTTGCTGCGTTGCAGTGTCTGAAGGCTTTCCCCAGATAATCATCTGTGGTAAACAAAGTACAGTACTGTCTGTCAGTAGGCTTCCCATCACAGGGAGGTAAACCTTAATGTAAAGACGGTTTAATAGCTGATCTACAAGCTACAACATCGTCAGTGGAGGCTGCTGAGGGGAGGACGGCTCATAATAACGGTTGGAATGGAGCAAATGGAATGGCATTAAACCATGTGTTTAATGTATATGATACCATTCCACTGATTCCGCTCCAGCCATTCCCACAAACTCGTCCTCCCCAATTAAGGTGCCACCAACCTCCTGTGCTAGAGACCTATCGCGAGCCTCTTGGTGTAATGGTAAGGTTGACAAAGATCCAGATTCAAGTCACAGTTGCGCTACCCCACAATTGTGTCAGAAATGGGATAACGCTTCCTAGACCCCATCAAGCAAGTCACATCGGTATGGGTGCGAGGGACATATGAAAAATACATACATTTCATGAAGCTAAAATGCTAAATATGTAAACATGAAAGCATACGGCAATCAGTTTTATAATTTTATTTACTAAGCACAATTCAGGCCTTGAATTATGGAGATTGGAGAGGGAAAAAAACATTTGGCCAATGCATACACAAAAGCATAGAAAATGCAAACATGCAGAAAAAAATCTATCTTATGAATATAAAGTGTCTAGGTATTGGCATTTGTAATGAAAGGCTAAATTGTAAGCAAAATTCCCTCTGACATTGTAGGTTACTGCCTTTTTGGTCCACTAAGAAATGAGATTCAAATATAGGCAAAGGCTGCAAGGAAAATGCAGGTCACCTCTATAAATTCAAACATAAGTAGGGGGGCAGTTTTGAAGAAAATTCGTATCAAAACCCCCACCACAACTCTGTTCTATCAAATTACTCTTCTCCCACCCTCTCTTCCTCCCCGCTCTCATTCAAGGCTTCTCCAGTTGGATTTCCTCCTCCATAATCATGTTTCCCACGTCTTGGTAGGGGCCCTGCACCAGAGAGCGCTGGATCTGATCATATGTGGAGCAGCATTCCTCCAGATTTAGACCCTGGATATGGATTGAGGTAAGGGAGTTATGACAGGTTGACTTCCTCTTCCCTTCTTCTGTAACTTGTTTGATTGACTGAAGAATGGTGAAAACAGTGACTATGACAGAAAGACAGAGAGAGGATCTCATTCAAGTCCCACCTCATAGATATTCTCCTCTTCCTTTTTGACCCTTTTCTTCTTCATTTGATTGAGTTTCTTCGTCTTGAAAAGGAGAGGAAGTGGATGACATCATGATATATCGTAAATCTCTTGGCCAATGGTYTGAAAAAGCCCATTGTCGTCATACAGTAAGATTACCATACATACTAGTCCTTCTGGTTAAAGCAGTTTTCAAATGACAAAATTCACTATTGCAATGAGAGCAAATTAGGAATATTAGATCTAGTAGCCTAGCATTAGCAGTAGAAAAGGTGGCCTGCTTGGCTCTCTGACCTTACAGAGCATCATGGTACCATGCAGAAGCACCGCCACCATCAGTAACATTCCCTCAGCAGTCAGGATGCTGTTCTTGGTGCTTTCACCGATGTCCAGAATCTTCACCATCGGCCCTGAGCAAGAAGAGAGGGGTCAGATAAAGGTCATCAGAGTAGAACTCACCTGCTGCTCTTTCATGGGAGAGATGCAGGCTAGATGTTCATGAAAGAGAGATAGTGGGGGGGTGGACAGAGTACCATGCATCAGATTGCAGCAAGACAGAGGAGAATAGTTTGAGATAAATTAGACAAACAGCCAGTGTATGTTTAGCGGTGCAATTATTTAAAAAAAACCAATGCTCCTTATGTCACACAATTTCCCAGGAAAAACTAGAACCATAGCATTTCTTTAACATTTCAACATTGGTCTTTTGAATTAAATCAGAGTGATTACTACACAATGTAGCCATTCACTGGTGGCTTAAGTCTGGGTGCTTTAGGTGGATTGCAATCTGGTCTGATCTGTGTGCACTACCGGGACCCAACTTTTAGGTGAGCAGGTTGTCATGAGACCATCACAGATGATTTACTGTGATCCACAGGGAACAGATACTGCCATTCATGGTGCATTCTATTGGACTGGGCAGTGGTTAACTGGATTTGTGGATTACAAAGCATTCTGCATTGCTTAGCTGGTTTGACCCCACCCCCCAGACACCCACATGTACATACACAGACACACACATAATAGAAATACTGTACAACAAAGTACTGAGAGTGCAGACCAGACTAAAGCTTTTGAGGGTTACACACACACAAGACCTTAAGGAAGGTGACATGGGTGCTTACTGTGAGGACTTCACACACACACACACACACACTCACTCACTCACTCACTGTAGACCTGCAGGAAGGTGCCGTGGGTGTACACAGAGTGCCGCAGGGCGCTATGGTTGAGAAAACACTGGTACAACCCTGAGTCGTTCAGACGGGCCTCCTTCAGGATGAGTGTGTGACACATGACCCCTGCCGCCGTCAGGTTCCCCTCATCCACTGTCACACGGTTGTCTCTCCGGTCCACTCCCTGCAGGGCGGACGTGCCGTTGACCGTCTGGATGCTGATGTACCAGGTGGTTTCCACGGCTCCCCTTGTGGCTGAGTAGCAGCAGCGCAGGTGGGCGGTGTGAGAGAGCTGCACCCTCAGAGAGGGCCTGTCTGGCTCCAGAGTAACCTGGATACGGCTGAGGTCACCGTGGACACCTGCTAGAAGGCAGAGCAGCAGGAGTAGGATGAGGTTGACCCATAAGACACTGATCAAAGGTCAGTTATTGACAGCATATCTGTCCAACTATTGGCCCAAGACACTGATGATAAAAAGAAACTGGAGCCTAAAAAGTAGAAGAACTCCATACAATCCAGAGTGCTGTAATATTATGTCTCTTAACATCTCTTGTTATTTAGAGATATAAGTGTAGGGTATAGATTCTAGTGTGGACTACAAGAAAAGGAGGACCGAGCACACCCCCATTCTCATCGACGGGGCTGTATTGGAGCAGGTTGAGAGCTTCAAGTTCCTTGGTGTCCACATCCCCAACAAACTAAGATGGTCCAAAAACACCAAGACAGTTGTGAAGAGGGCACAACAAAACCTAATTCCCCTCAGGAGACTGAAAAGATTTGGCATGGGTCCTCAGATCCTCAAAAAGGTTCTACAGCTGCACCATCGAGAGCATCCTGACTGGTTCCATCACTGCCTGGTATGGTAACTGCTCGGCCTCCGACTGCAAGGCACTACAGAGTGTAGTGTGTACGGCCCAGTACATCACTGGGGCCAAGCTTCCTGCCATCCAGGGCCTCTATAACAGGCAGTGTCAGAGGAAGGCCCTAAAGATTGTCAAAGACTCCAGCGATCCTAGTCATAGACTGTTCTCTCTGCTACAGCACGGCAAGCAGTATTGGAGCACTAAGTCTAGGTCCAAGAGGCTTCTAAACAGCTTCTACCCCCAAGCCATAAGACTACTGAACATCTAATCAAATGGCTACCCAGACAATTGCATTGCCCCCCCCCCCTTTCTACACTACTGCTACTCTGTTATTATCTATGCATAAGTCACTTGAATAACTCTACCTGCATGTATATAATACCTCAATTACCTCGACTAACCGGTGCCCCCGCACATTGACTCTGTACCGGTACCCCCTGTAAATACCCTCACTATTGTTATTTTACTGCTGCTCTTGAATTATTTGTTACTTTTATTTCTTATTTTTCTATAGGTATTTTTCTTAACCGCATTGTTGGTTAAGGGCATGTAAGTAAGCATTTCATTGTTGTAGTCCGTGCATGTGACAAATAAAATGTGATTTGATTGCACAACCATCTGCTCTGGTTGGAGATACGGTTCATTAGAGCAGAACAGATACATTACTCACAGCCAAATAATCTCATGTTCCAAGGGATAAAATGGGGGAAATTGTTTTAATGTTGCAATGCATGGTTTAAAGGGTTGAAATCTGTTCAAAGGATGTTGAACCTATTCATATTAATTCACTCAAACGCCATAGATTTATACTTCGGTCTCATCTTCATCCTCCACCTGTAATTAACTTCTCAAATAAAGGTGAATATGCACTAAAAGACTAACTACCCTGCATTGTTTATCAGCATATCCTATCAGCCCCTTACTCACCAGCCCAGAAGCAGAGGAACAAGAATGTCACGGCCACCATCTTCTTCACTGTTTTATATTGGTTGCCAGTCGTTGCAGAAAATAAAAGGCCTTTTATAAAAAAGTATTTTGGTCCAATGTTATTTTGAGTGTTGTGCCTTTCAACACAGCTATACACTTCTACCCAGTTGTCTTGTGAATAAACCTTCCTTCCTCTTTCGTTGGTCTCTCGGTGTCAGGATYTATGCTTGAGTGACTGCAGTGTTCTAGAACTCAAAACAGTAAAAGACCKKAAAAAWMRMYMTTTTRRWRCKRRWWTTAWTWWWWWWKAYWYYAWWARWARAAWAAAAKAAKSMWKCRRKWTTRRTRRMWAYMWWWKKAWTWWAAAKRRRTWKSKKAWMYAAWRKAAYSCKAAAWWKKKKYMWWWYYWRRTMSKWWWTRKWTTTSTTTWTAMAMATARARYTGMSGSYMYWKRYTGRGKSASASKKSASKCRKTWRTKTARAKAYKGCTGGCTAGCTGGAGCAAACATGGCGCTGGTCAAACCTTGTAGTCGCTGAGGTGAACACACACAATACACTTTGTAACATACATACCCCTGAGATAGCATAGTTACAGGGGACACTGCAGGATTTATACAGCCACCCTACAGTCAATCCCCCACAAACCACCTATCTGAAACCTTGGATTACCTAGAATTAAGGCCAGGGAGGTTTCCAGACCATGTGACCTGACTAGGAAAACCTCCTGGCCCAACCTAGAATGCATGTTGCTTTAGAGATTGCAAGAAAGGCATTTCACTGTAATTGTACATTAAACTGGAGACTTGATGTTGGTCACCCAACTCTTTCTACGTTCATTTCATGGTTCTTCTACCTTAACAGCCAAACATCTCCCCAACCAACAGTGTTTGTTTACTAGAGAGCCCTTTGGGAAAAAGCTTGATCGTCAGAACAAGGCACCCTTCTCTATAAAAACATATAAAACTAGACCACTATGTATTTGTAAATAGGATACATGAGGGGAAGCAAAGGGAAGAAAGAGAGAGAAAGAGAGAGGATTGTAAGCACACGTTTGCCAGGTAGTCTTGAGACTACAGTGGCGGTGGAGGTATTAACCTAAGCTGGTATAACAGGATTTAACCTGCTCATTACTGTGCTTCAATGGTGAAAAAGCCCAAGTTAGAGATAATCTCTTTAACCTCATCTTGTTGCCATCTAGTATTGTATAATACAAGTGAGCTGTCTCACATATGGGGTCTCTGAGCAAACAAAAGCTATCCAAGTCTCTTCCTCTCATTGTTGCCAATTGCATAGTACATAATTACTAAAGTTCCTCTCAACAAAACATCACCAACAAAAACAAAACCTCCCGACCCGTTGAAGCAAATGAAATAAAATACACCGCAACGTACAGTTAAATTGTGAGATAAGAAAAGGTGATGAGAGTAGTAAGGAAGTAAGGACTACATTTCTACGACTTCTAGAAGGAAGACAGGATGAAGGAGAGATGGAGACTATTATTGTGGACTTGGTGATGGAGAGGGGAAGACGAGAAAATAAAGGGGTGAAGGTGAAAGAAAAAAAGGCAATGAAGTTTCAACACAACCTGTAACTCCGCCCTCTGATTCTTAGAGTAACTATCAATAACATTTGCATAATTACATATTTGGGGGAGGGTGTAAGGGAGCGGTTGCTATGGCCACAACGAGAATGCATAATTCAAAAGTGATCGTGAAAGATAACTGTCATTACAGCACTGGTGAGAGTGACGACTAGTCGCGCCTGCAATTCCTGCATCCAAACTCCCCAGACCCGTTTCTCTTCATTCCAGAAGTGGTCTATAGAAACAGTAGCATAATCCAGTAATGATGGGTCTCATCTCAGTACCCTTCTGTATCTTACTGTACTGTAACGTCATCCCATGCTGTCCCTAAACGTGGTCCAGTCAATATCAAAGTGACGCTWGGTGAGTCATGTCRATAACAATACAGTGCAGCCCTGCTCACACATGGTAGTAATGAAGAGAGGATTTGAATGGCAGTGTGATTGTGAAGTGTCCAGTTKAATRTTGTTCATTAGTCTGGGGCAGCAGCATGGATGGATGTATCACAARACAGTCTTCATACAAGTTTAGATATCATTATCTCCCTCTATGCAGGCCCTCTATGTTCCTACCCACTGTGTTGTTTTCTCTACATGTGACGCTGGAGTTTGGATGGAGGAGAAGCAGAGAGCCAAGGCTGCTGTAGGCATCACTCTCCAATCAGCATAAAGTGACTTTCTSCTATAGTAATAAGCAGTGAGACAATATAAACAGCTCATATGAGGATCTACAGGTACATGGGTGTCTCTTTGGTCCTGTTTCCCAGTCAACAGTTTAATGCCACTACTCTAAATCATCAAAATAATAACAATAATTACAATCAACTCCTGAAGAAAAATATGCACAAAAATGGTATTGCTACCATTAAAGAATATAACCTTTGTATCGGACAAAAAAACTTATCATACAGCATATAATACTATATGTCTCCCTCCTTTCTTTATGGAGAAGCTAATAGCCCTATAGTCAGGAAGTCGACTCCAGTCACATCACACACGTGATGACCGTGCTCCTGTGTGACCATTG
This sequence comes from Salvelinus sp. IW2-2015, assembly GCF_002910315.2. Lineage (NCBI taxonomy): Eukaryota > Metazoa > Chordata > Actinopteri > Salmoniformes > Salmonidae > Salvelinus > Salvelinus sp. IW2-2015. Next base: position 1,098,437 of record NC_036874.1, on the reverse strand, counting down.
TTACTGCACTGGGCTCCCACGCAATGTGAGTATCAGAGCATGTATGGGTCTGACTGACTGTGTCTATAACCGATTCTTTATTTTATTATATAGATTTCTTTAACCTCTTTTTCTCCCCAATTTCGTGGTATCCAATTGGTAGTTACAGTCTTGTCTCATCGCTGCAACTCCCGTATGGACTCGGGAGAGGTGAAGGTCGAGAGCCGTGTTTCCTCCGAAACACAACCCAGCCAAGGCTCACTGCTTCTTGACACAATGCCCATTTAACCCAGAAGCCAGCCGCACCAATGTGTCAGAGGAAACACTGTACACCCAGCGACCGTGTCAGCGTGCATTGTGCCCGGCCCGCCTCAGGAGACGCTAGTGCGTGATGGGACAAGGACATCGATGCCAGCCAAACCCTCCCCGAACGACGCTGGGCCAAACCCGAATGACGCTGGGACAATTGTACGCCGCCCCATGGGTTTCCCTGTCGCTGCCGGCTGCGACAGAACCTGGACTRGAACCKAGAATCTCTYGTGGCACAGCTAGCACTGCGATGCAGTGCCTTAGACCACTGCACCACTCGGGAGGCCCCTATAACCGATTCCACAGCACATTGAACACTGAACTTCAAGTCTTCTCTCTACATCTACCTCCATCACCATCTAATACACTACTAATCAAGTTGGTCTTCCAAGGAAAAACCCTTTGCCTCCTCTCCTCCCTTACTCCTCTCTCTTCCTTGCTGTATCCCTCCATCTATAATCTACATCCTACTTCAGTCATAAAAATGGTCCTCCTCTCCTTACATCTCTGTCCATCCCACTATCGCCCGGCCCAGCACAGTAGCAGGGTCCAAAGGAGAGGCAGCTGAAGTCAAAAGCCGTACACACACCGTCTATATCCCTAACAACATGATCAATTCCAATACTACTGGATGAATGTTTGGGCCATAATTACAGTTCTAACAGAACTAATTACAGTAACTCCAGAAGGCCATTTTGCTTCTACAACACTGTAACACACAAACACACACACGCAGATCTTCTCAACAATTGGGGTAAAATGTAAAAATGTATGCATGCATGACTAAGTCGCTTAGGATAAAAGCATCTGCTAAATGGCATATATTATATAATATAATAATAATAGTAATAAATATTAGCAAATTCAATGTTGGGAATTCAGTGTGGGTGGTCACTTGAATTGGATTATACTAACTTAAAAGTGCATCTCTGCTGTACTTTGGCATGTACTGGATATAGAGGCCTACTAAATGTTCAGTAAAATGTCTAGGTTTGGAAAGTTTCCCAAAAATCCCAGGTATTTCAGAAAACCTCAGTTGAACGACTCCCAGAATTCCTCCTTATTCCCTCCTGAATCTTCCTACCAGGATTTGGGGAAAACCTGTGAATTTTGGTTACCAGAATTTCACAACTCTGAGCATGTTCCTGTCTGGTTCTACAGCTCTACATCGCCCTCTATAGGGCTGACACTAGTATCTCTCTCTACATGCATACATGGGGGTTTATTATACAGTCCAAACCCCTACAGTTGGCAATGATAGATATATTTATTGAACATGCACTGGGGGAAGTATCTGGAAGTATCTGTTGTGTTGTGCCCCGCCTGTGTGTGTGTGTGTGTGTGTGTGTGTTGTGTGTGTGTGTGTGTGTGTGTGTGTAGTGTGTGGTGTTGCCAGAAGCTCACATCAAGTACCCAGGTAGCATCCTCTCTCACAGCAAAACTACTGCTCCAATCTTTTGGCACCTGTTTGCAAAACTCATCTCTCACATGCTCACGCCACTTGTACATACGAGCATGGTCTCACAAACACGCACAAACACACACACCCCACATTGCATTTTACTTGACTTACGTTTGGTAAAGCCCGTGCTCCTCCGGCCGGGGGCGCCTAGCAAGAGCCCTCACGTTTGACTGCGAAACCCCTTGAAATGTTTAAACAAGGGGCTCAGGCAATGGCAGTGCGAGCACAGAGAGCTGTTAGTAAATAGGAAATTCCAGGACGCATTTTCAATCAATCTCCAAAAAGGCAAACTCGAAGGCACTCCATCCAGCACTTACAGTGATTCTGAGGGAAGACATAGAGATGACCAAGGTTAAAGGAAAGAGTTGGTGAGATTAGAGAAACGACAACATATCCTTGACACAATCTCTAGTATTAATACCATGGCATTGCAGAGCCTGAGGTAGAAGTTGACCTTTAACCACAGACCTTACAATCAGATTACTCTAACCCCAACCCTTAACTAGAGGGAGAATAAAAAAGATCTGGACCTGTATCAGTGTTACAAGAAAAACTCCCTCCACAAGACCATCAGTATAAAGGGTTGAATATTGAAGGGTTCACCTGGTGTCCTGAAGGTGGCGCTGTGTGTTTCACTAGAAGTTGCCCCCCTCCAGGAGAGACTTGACAGGGCTGGTGCAGCCCGGTGGTGCTCCTCCTCAACACTCTGATGGAGAGATCAACAATTGAAATGCTGAATCACACACACACCTTCACCCTCCGTTTCCTCCATCCCTTCCTTTCATTTAATCTTCTTTCCCTTTGTGGGTGCTCCCTGTCGACATCACACAGCTTAGCTGCCAGACAAAAGGCCATTGTCCCAGCAACTCCAATTTTTCACATAGCCATGTCAGTGACAATAGCAGCAGAGCAGCACAAGGCCCTGGTGGAAGTGATTTTCTCTAGCTATTCTCTTCTATTGCTGCTGTTTGTCCCATCTGGTCCTCCTTGGCTACACTTCCTTTTATGCTTCAGTCATCCTTTGCAACTCCGTTACTCAATCCTCTACAACTCTCTATCTGCCAACCCTTCCCTCGTTCTACTCACCTGCAGTCTCTTCAGCTTGTACCTCGAGGACTCTTGGCAGTTTCCGGCGCACCTTCCTCCATCCTCTCCTGGGACAGAACCAAGCAGGAACGACTGATCCCTCCCTCTCCGTCTATTTCTTCATCCCTCACCCTCTCCTCCTCCCTCCTCCTCCCCTTGCAGTACCTTTGGTCTCCTGCTCCCTGGCCCCCCCTTCCATATCTGCTTCATCAGGCTGTTGAGTATCTTGATAGCTGATGCTGCCAACCACATAGTCTCTTGAGGGACAGTGACTGTGGGAGGAGACAGGAAGAGTGATGTATGACATGACCACGTAAGAGGAACATCAGTTGGCAAAAATGGTAACCGCTCTGGACCAATTTCAAATAAAACCCACAAACAGCCGTTCGTTTTAACGCGCTATTGGCCACTTTCACCTGATCGCTGTGCCAATCAAGTCGAAGCCTTTGTCCGAGAGGTAATCAAAATCAGAGAATGACGAGAGTCCACAGACTTCATCTCATCAGTCAGGCTGTTCTTATCTCGTTCTAGACACAGGGAACAGCTCTTGGTATGTAATGCAGTAACAGGTAAAGAACACAGGAACAGTCTTGGCACAGTAACAGTAAACCACCAGGAACAGTCGTTGCAGTATAACAAGTAAAGCCACAGGGAACAGTCTTGGCAGTAACAGTAAAGACCACAGGAAAACAGATCTTGGCAGTACCAGTAAGACACAGGAACAGTCTTGGCAGCTAACAGTAAAGGACACAGGAACAGTCTTGGTCACGTAACAGCTAAAGAAACACAGGAACAGTCTTTGCAGTAAACAGTAAAGACACAGAAACAGTCTTGGCCAGTAACAGTAAAGGAACACAGATAACAGTCTTGGTAGGTAACAGTAAAGACACCAGAACAGTCTTGGGTAGGTCATGCAGTAACAGTAAAGACACCAGTAACAGTTCTGGTAGTAATTGCAGTAACAGTAAAAGGACACCCAGTAACCAGTCTTGGTAGTAATGCAAGTAACAGTAAACAACACAGGAACAGTCTTGCGTAGCTAATGCAGTAACAAGTAAGAAACAACAGGAACCAGTCTTGGGTAGTAATGCGTAGTAACAGTAAGCACCAGTAACAGTCGTTTGGGTTAGTAATGCCAGTAACAGTAAAAACACAGGAACAGTCTTGGTAGTAATGCCAGAACAGTAACAACACAGGGAACATCTTGGTAGTAAGTTGCAGTAACAGTAACAAACCACAGAAAGGCAGTCTTGGTAGTAATTGCAGTAAAAAAAACACAGGAACAGTCTTGGTTAGTAATGCAGTAACAGTAAAAACACCAGAACAGTCTTGCGTAGTAATGCAGTAAACAGTAACAACACAGGAACAGGTCTTGGTAGTAATCGCGAGTAACAGTAAAAACTAAATACACATCAGTAAACACCATAACAATGACATTATCAACATCTAGAAGCTCAATGGCTTAAAGAGGTGCTTTGTTGTCATGTTCTCACCAATGGCTGTTTTTCAACAAAGACTCCTCCATTTTCAGTGGCGGCTGAAGAGGGGGTTGAGGAAACCTGAAAGAAAGAGAAAAGCGAGAAAGAAATGTTGATCGGCGGCAGGTAGGCTAGCGGTTAAGAGCGCTGGGCCAGTAAACTGAAAAGGTCGCTGTTGATCCTTCACGCGACTACGTTAAAAATCTGTCGATGTATCCTAGCAAGCGCTGTAAACCCTAATTCTCCTTTAAGTCACTCTGGATGGTAAGAGCGTTCTTGCTAAATTGACTAAAATGTGAAATGTGATCAGTGCTCAAGAGGACCTGGCTTATAACAGTGCACACTCAGAGCTGTGTTGACTCACGTGGTGGGCTGTATGGGGTGGTCCCTCTCCAGTTAAAGATGCTGTTTCCTCTTCTTGAGGTCAGATGGAGGTCCTGTCTTGCTTAAGCTCATCTTTACTGCCATCTTTGATCACAAAATCTGTCACTCACACACAAGCCACATCATCACTACACTTGGTGCTTCGTCGTTATCTTCATATCTTCCACCTCTTCCTCCTTCCCCTCCCATAAAAATCCTTCTCCCACACTCACTTCTCCCTCTCCCCTCGCAATCCCCGTTCTCTCCTCCTCTCCTCTCCCCTTCCCAAACCCTTCTCTCCACACTCACTCCTCCTTCTCCCACAGATTTGAGCCACCACGTTCGTACGATGCTGAGACCCCGCTGTCCAGGTGAAGATTCACGTAAGAAGGCCTTACGGTCGTCTGACAGAGGGACGCTCACAAAGAAGAGAGGGGGAATGAGCTGACATATTCCTGCAAGGATTGTTTGTGTGTGTGTGTGTGTGTGTGTGTGGTAGTGTAGTGCAGTGCTTGTGTGTGTGTGTGCTGTGTGTGTGTGTGTGTGTGGTGTGTGTGATGCATAGCTCCATGGTTGATGGTGTTGTCGTTTTCTTGACATACCACAATATCGGCAGGTGTCTGTTGTGTGGGGAGCGCCGGGGAGACAGATGCTCTTTTGGAAGTGGTTGCTGCTTATTGACTCTCTTACATGGGGATCAAGACCCTGTGCCTGTCAAGTTTTGAAATACCAGGCCTCTTGTTACTGCAATGTCATGCCTGAACAGCCTTTCGGCCCGGCTGTACATAGGCTGACAGTGCTACTGGCCATTTCAGATTGCAGACTGCATACCGGGATCTTAAAGGGCAAAGACAGCTAGCAAGGTCCGGGTACTGCTCTTTGCTTCTTTGTCATGGACAGGCCTAGTTGTTGGAGAAGGTGCCTTTGACACTACGTTGTGTCCCATGTTAGTCTGGGTGAACCTTTTGAAATGTTTGAATCGTTCGGGGACTGTAATGTGATTTGTGCCATTCAAAGTGAAGTATTTAAAGCATGTGCGCTGTTCTCACTGTGGCCACCTCTTCGGAGAAGCAGAGTCTAGTTTGATGATAGGGCTGAGCATCTGCTTGCCCTTCCTGAACAGCGATGTTACGCTTACTCTGACACTTCAACACCATCTTATCATCTCTGCTTCTGTAACAGCACCAACAGGATCCCCAGCAACACACACTGGCACTTCTGATGAGGGGGGCACAGGAACAGGGAGGAGAGGAGAGGAGGAGAGTGGGGCAGGAAGTGAACAGCAGAAGAACAACAGCTTGGGTTTGTGTTAAAATGAATCAGACATGATACATAAAACAAACTAAATGTTTGTAGAGTTGATAGTGCACCTAATGTTTTCTGCCTTGGTCACTCTCCAGGGTCAGCAGAGCCCCTATAGATCATCCTTCTCTGGGCCAGTCAATCCAGGACTGAGAGAGAAGAGAACAATAGAGGACTGATAAAGAATGAGAGAACACTGACAAAACTGTAGAAAGGATAGGCATGAGAGCACTGGACCACACTACAAAGAAGCCCTCACTGATTGGTCAGTCACCTTGTACTCCAGATACAGCTCGTTACTGGGTTTGAGTCCTGAGGTGCTCCAGCCTGCGGCTGGTAGTCTTCAGGGTCTGGAGGGAGAGACGGGAGAAATCCAATTTATACTTTACCTCAGACACTGTATTGTTGTAGTAGTTAGTTGTCATGTGTGTGTTCTCAACCAGCAGGTTCTCCATCGGTGACCTTCCTACGTTGACGTGGTTGAGGATCTCCTACGCCAGTCACGTCCCTTGACACTCTGCTGAAGCTACATGTCTCATCTATCTGTCCATAACTCCGGCCTGTACACCTCTACGAAGGGAAATACACACAACACGTCACAACACACACCACTCTCTGATTTCATGGCTGAATGAGAACGGGATAAGAGCATTAGCACTAGTAACCTGGCCTAAGCTCAGGCTTGGCGCATGTTTTTCCTCGCTCCAGCACGTACCGGGGACTGTCGGTATTTGGTGAGCCTCTGCATCTCAGGTGGGAGATGAGTCCCTTCAGCTGCAGCCACGACACTGAGGCCTACTCTCTGCCCATGTTCTCGCGCATGCTAATTGAAGGAGTTTAAACCGAGGGTCACTCCTATCTTCATCTGTTCTCATCTTACCCATCTGTCTTTCCAGGGCCTACATCCTGCGAGTCTGGTAAAGTGTGACTACAGAAAACATTAGACCTCCAACTAAGCTTGCTTGAAAACCACTCACCCCTCCGTCCCTCCTAAACGTAACTACAGACGACGAGAGAATGTGAGAAGAGGAAAGGGCGGAGCATCTTAACAAGCCCTCTCCTTTCAGGTGATCCAATTCATCCCACTAAGTGATCTTCACTCTGCGATGTATTAACTAGTGGACGATGAAGCGCGGGTCGTTAAGATTGACTGTCACATCCGATACCAGGGTGCAGAGTCCGCGCCGCAGACGAATAGAGCTGCAGGAGCAAGTGAGGCGCACGAGACAGGTGACAGGTGACTTAGAGGCGAAAACCGGGTGACATATCCGATGAATCTCACCTTACCCTGTTTGAGCTAACGCTGCGCGGTTCCTCCGATGCCACTTTGACGATGAAAATTTGTGCTGCGCAGCTTTCTTCAGGTGCTCATAGACACAAGCATCTGCACAGAAACACAGGGCAGCACAGGCGGCTTGCCGACATGGGGTAGACTTCATGGTTTGGGTTTTATGGTCAGACAGAGATGAGCGACTCCCTCCACTCATCGCTTACAACACGTCTGTGGTCCGGCCTATCCTCACTGCGCGTCGTGTTAGGACAGGATCGTGACCAACACTCAGTACCACTGGAGTCTGTACTACACACTTTACTAGTGACGTGAGGCGAAAAAAGATCATCAAAACATTTAAATCATTCAGGATATCATTTTGGAAGACATATGCCCCCCGCCGGAATTATCATTCTTGCACTATCGCAATATGTACTTCGGGCCACGCAGGTAGTTGCACCACCTAAAATGTGTCCCTCTAAACTATATATTATGCATTTCCCAATCAGCGTGTAGCGTCGTTCTCCCTCCCAATGCTTCTTTAATATGTTAAGAGGTTACTATAAACAGTCACCAGGCTACTAGAGAATCAAGAGCAGAGTCTGCTAATGACTTTAAACAAAGATTGTCTTCGTATGTATTGGTGTAATGTAAATAAGGAGCACAATTCTTTTCAAGCACTGTTTTATTTTTCGCATTTGCATTATATTCCACACTGTTTTCTCGTGGCTCTCTTCTGCCTTCTGCAGCCAGACATATTGTCGTGAGCAAATACAGATATGTTTGGGAACATGGAATTTTGCCAATACAATTACAGAATCGAACCGCAATACATAAAGAATTGTGAGAATTGCCAATACATTCATAATCAGAACCCAAGTTCATGGCGTAACATCGTATCGTGAGTCTGCCTGCAATTTACCAGTGTCAGACCTGACTTCAAGCCAGTAATCAGAACTGTAGAAGTGGCTGTTGTCGGGGTATCGGTACAGCCATGCAGTAGCAGTCATAGTAGTCATACTGTGGTAAGTGTGGTTGTATGTTCAGCGGGTTTTCGCCGTCGTACTGTAGATTGGGGTCACGGTCGTCAGTGGCAGTTAACATTTGGTCATGCCACGTCATGTGTTGTACTGTAGCGGGGGTTACGGTCGGATCCGTCCCAGTCTCCAGCGCCCTTCAGTTACATTGTCAATGTGTTACTGTCAGCGGGTGTGGTTTATGGTCAGATGACTACGGCCTTAAGGCAGCCGGTGGGACGTGTCTCCACAGTGCCATGTCTTATGGATCTTCCATCGGCTGGGGGAAGATGGTGGCCCAGCTCTTGTGTCGCGGCCATGCAGTCCTCTGCCTCCCAGAGGGCTGTCCATGAACACTGTCTCGCCAAAGGAGACATCGTCAGTCCCATGCGCACGTGGGCCTGCTCCGCTCGCAAACAACTCTTGCAGGAAGAGAGAGTTACTCTAGTGCCAATTTAATTTCCACAATTAGTTTTATGACGTCCAAGAATGAGCAGCAGCTCCAATGTGTTTACACCGCAAATTAATTTCTTTTCCTCCTGTCCGTGTGGCTGTGATTCCTCCATCCCCACCCCTTCCCCCCGTCCCCTCCTCACCTCGGTTTTGATGACCTCCCTGCCGCTTGGTCTCCTTTCTTGCGCTGAGGTCTGGATTGAGGGTGTCTGGGTAGGGGTGTTTCATCTCAGTGGGCGGGTCCTGCTCCACGCTCAGGAGGCGAGGGTTCCTGCTCATTATTCCCTCCTGCTTGGGGGTGGGAGCCAGATGAGCGGAAAGCGGAGCGCTGGAGCCAACACCCTACGGGGCCCACGCGTTAACAGCTCCCTTTCATCCAACACTGAGGGAAGAGAGGACGACGACAGAGGGAGGAGGAGAGGCGGGCAGGTTATTAAGGGCGTATTGGTGGATAAAGGGATGGGCGATAATATGAAAAGAATCTAACGCAAAGCTAGAAAAACCTGCTTGCGTTGAGAAGCATTGGTTGGGACAGTACGCTAATTGGCAGGTTCAAAAGTCTACATAATCCACCAACACACATAACATTTACAAGTTAGTTACAGTTGATACTGTAGCCCTACTCTAAGAAATAACTTCTGGCTCTGACCCTCCCTCTCCAGTCAAGCTGTGCACAGCATGGATCTCTTCCTGTTTCTTAATTTGAAGCTGCGGACAAGTGCGAAGAAGCTTCCATTCACTCTCACTCAGCCTTTCTGTCTTATTAGTCAGACATCAGACATTCAGTAAAGCAAGTTAGGTGGTCAGTAATGTCAGTGAGTCGATCAGCCTTTCCATCAGTACTATAAGTTAGTCAGTTCTGCCTGGCCATCAGTTACCTATAGTCAGTCAGGTCAGCCTGTCCATCAGTTACTATAGTCAGTAAGTCAGCGCTGTCCATCAGTTACTATAGTCAGTCAGTCCATCCATCAGTTACTATTAATCCAGGTCAGCCTGTTCCATTAGTTACGTATAGTCAGTCACGTCAGCCTGTCCATCAGTTACTATAGTCAGTCAGCCATCCCGTGTCCATTTCAGTTACTATAGTCAGTACAGTCAGCACTGTCCATCAGTTACATCATAATCAGTCAGCCTGTCTATCATTTAGTTATAGTAAGGCAGTCAAGCCCGTCCATCAGTTACTATAGATCAGTCAGTTCCAGCCTGTCCATCAGTTTACTATGAATCAGTCAGCCTGGTCCATCAGTTACTTATAGTCAGTCAGTCAGCCTGTCCAGATTCAGTTACTGATAATCAGTACAGCCTGTCTACTCATTTAGGTATAGTAAGTCAGTCAGCCTTTCCATCAGCTTTACTTAGTTAGCTCAGTCTGCCTGTCCATTCAGTTTTACTATAGGTTTCAGTCAGCCTGTCCACTCAGTTCACTATAGTCAGTCAGTCAGCCTGTGTCCATCAGTGTTACTATAAGTCAGTCAGTCAAGCCTGTCATCAGTATGACTAATAAGTCAGTCAGGTCAGCCTGTCCATCAGTTACTATAAGCAGTCAGCCTTCTATCATTTAGTATAGTAAGTCAGTCAGCCCCGCTTCCATCATTTAGTATTTAGTAAGTCAGTCAGGCCCGTGCCATCATACTATAATCAGTCAGCAGCCTGTCCATCATTACTATAAATCAGTCAGTCAAGCTGTCCATCAGTTACTATAATCAGTCAGTCAGCCCTGTCCCAAGTCAGTTAACTATAAATCAGTCAGTCAGCCTGCTCCATCAGTTCACTATAGTGAGTCTAGCTGTCTGGCCTGTATATCATTTAGTATAGTCTCTCAGTTTGCCTGTCCATCATTGACCTATGTCCGTCTGTGGCTGTGCCTCCTCTCTTCTCCCCCGTGAGAGAAAGGGGTAGGGGGGTCTGCTTACGAGGCGGTGGGGAGAGGTCGGAGGAGTTGTGCTGCCGTGGCGGCGGCTTGCAGTCCACGTCGCTACGGGGAACGCGACTGTTTGGCCCGGGAGGAGCCACGGCGACGGAAGGAATGTCTGTCCACACGCAGCACTCTCACTGCGTGCCCACACGCCTGGGAGGGAGGGAGGGAGTTTGAGGGAGGAGAGCTACAGTCGAGGGAAGGGAGGAGAGGAGAGCGAGAAGAGAGCCAGTGGGTGGGAAAATACAAGGATGGTAGTATAACGAGGAAGGCAGGGGAGGGAGGAAGTAGAAAGGAGCAGCGATGAGGAAGTACAGGAACCCACAAGGAAATGGTCCAAAAGAACCAAACCCACACGAGTACAGAGTGGGAACAACGAAGACAGGGGAGGATATTAGGATCAGTGATCCAAGCAGGAGAACCATTACAGAGGAAGTCAAAAAATGTGATGTTCAAAGAATGTAGAGGATCAAAGGAAAAGCACACAACGAGATTGTGACAGAGAATGGATGGTTAGACTCAAAGGAGCATAGGAGACACTCACACAGTCCTGGGTACTGCTTAATGACTAGCCCTATTAGAAAACACATTTGGAAGGCCCATCTACCTCAACACTATTAGTTTAAGAAAGCGGTCCTGAGTAAACATCTCAGTGATGTCTGTGTAGGCCTTTCAAGTACGCCTTTCAATTACGCCAGTGTTAAAATGGCCAATCACCAACTTGGGCTCACTAATCAACCCCTTTCAATCACACACCCACACACACACAAAAGACTATTATTTCTCTAACATTCACAGCCCACTTCACGTCACTTCAAGGTACAGGTAAACAATTACTTAGCATGCAGTGGAGTGCGTGTGTGTGTGTGCTGTGTGTGTGTGTGGTTTGTGTGTGTGTGTGTGTGTGTGTGTGTGTGGTGCTGTGTGTGTGTGTGTCGTGTGTGTGTGTGTGTCGTGTGTAGTAACGCAGGATGGACTTGGTGTTATCAATATGAGGCCCAGTGTGTGTCCGTACCGTGTCGCCAGAGAAGTTAGAAAACCCACCTTGTCTTGCGTCTGTAAAAAAACACGGACCAGCACAGTTACATACCACCCACAAACCACTCAACAGTAACACACCCCTTTCTACAAACCTTCAACTCCCCCCATCAAAAACCGCTGCAGCACACACGGACGGAAGCTAACAGCACTGAACGCACATGTTAAAACCACAGAAAGCAAAGGCACGCCCACAACACACAAGACGTCTGCTGCCTGAACATGACGTACCACAATGAAGCCCGTGAAGACTGGACAACAGAACATAGCGGAACCTATATAGAACACCACCACACTATGCCTTATGCAAGCAACAGACATGAAATGCGCGAAACCAGACCTCACTGCTTGAATTTAACAGTAGGACTGAGCCCGATAGAAGCCAACAAAAACAGACAAATCTAAAGACACAGTTTATTAAGCCAACTTGAACTGAACTTAAGCATGTAGAGAGATACAATGCTGGTTACAAATCAAATATAGCAACAATCAGAATGCGCCAAAATCAGGGACAGGCGCACAACCACAGACAACATAAACAACGATTATACCAGCTTTCCCCAAGCTCTGGTACTTGAGTCTAGCCTGCAGGACACAAGAACAAGATGGACACCACTACAGTACAATGTTAAACTATTATACACTTAACTTGCTCTGAATAACTGAGCAGAGCTCAGCATTCGCACAAACAAGGAGACAGCAGTGGTCTTTTGGAAGAGGAGCAAACACCAAACATGAAAATGGACACACACAGAGTGAAAAGAAAGTGGAGAACAGGTAAACAAAAGAAAGAATTTAGGTGGTCAGAGGAGAAAGGAGGAGGAGGGAGACCACGATCCCTGATCAACCCCAGTAAGGGCTCCATCTCCCAATGCTGGGTTAGGTCTTAGTGATGTTCGCTACCATGGAGTTGCTCTGGCAGGGCAGGGCTAAGGTGTCTGTGGGTAGGTAGGCTAGGGCACACAGTACACAGCTAAAGGACGGCCCACGTTACGAGACACTGAGGAGTTTTACCCACGCTTCCTCCAGCCTTTAGCATAGCACCTGCACCCTAACCCTTTTTAAAATGTTTGAACTGTATGTTCAACTCTTACCTAATGGTTGTTGGGGTCTATGTTGGTCTTTGGTTTTACTACCTCTTCATCTACTCATTTTTTACCTCCTCTTTCCTCTATTTTTCCTCACCTGTCTTTGTCCAGGTTTTCCTCCAGGGGGGTTCATTGGGTGGGGGAGCTTCCCATATAAGCCCAAGCCCCCTGCATCCCCGCGCGGGGACAGCTCGCCCCCCTCCGCCACCAAATCGGGGTCCCCGACACGGCTGCCATGAACAGGACCTGGGAGGGAGCAAAGGAAAACACACATTTCACGATTCCCACCTCACTGAACAACACCCTAACTTAGGTTTGCCGGTCGTGCCCTCCATGCTACCATGTATCCGTCAATCAGCCTTTAACCTATCTCGCCTGTGGGCAGAAGTTCTGGGGCTCGGAGGTCACACTGATCGTGACACTACTGGGCCCTCCACTGACCTCCAACACCCTGTTGGGCAGACGGAGGATTCCTGTGGACAACAGACTTCTGCTTTAACTGCGTGGGAGGAGCAGCATCAGGGGCGGAAGAGCCTCGAGAGGTGCGGAAGACGCTGGAAAACCTTACGCTCCTGACTTCACCTTCTCCTTTATCCCACTGAGAGAGAGAGAGAGAGAAAACATAGATGGTAACAAGGCGATGACATATAAAAGGGGAAAAACAAAGAGTCAACAATAGTCGGCAGGCATTTCCATGAGGACTAATGAGACCAGAAACAGACAGACAGAGACAGACAGGAATGAGCCGCTTATAGGGTTACATCAGATGGATCTCCTAGTTGGTAGACGAGGGACGGGATCTAACATCATTCTCAGGCGCGGTAGTAGATGTTGTGTAGCTTGAGAGAGAGACGAGAGAGAGCTGGGCGACGACCCCAAGGACAACAAATCCATGTTGTGCATACAATTAGCAACCAATTGTATTCCGATACATGAAAATACAGCAATAAATCCATGTTTGGGGGAGGTCCTAGAGCATAGGGGAAGGTGCTGAGCCCTGGGCCCAACCGATGCAATGGACGAATAATGTGATCGAACTAACTATTTATGCCTCACCGATAACAAATACATCTAGCCCTACTCAAACAATAAAACGAAACGCTACTGGTAAAGGACAGTTAAGGCTACTTTACAATACATCCAGACCGGGACGGCTTTTGACCCGATTTAGTATCCAAGTGCCCAAGTATCTAGGGTTTCTCAACTGCAGATGGCAGTGGGAATCAAAAACACTAAGCTAGATGATATTGTCTGCTATATAGACAAGAGGCATTGATTCATACTATCAGTAAATCGTAGGCTAACATCCTACAACAAACTTTTCCGCGCTAGGGCCTAGGCTACTTGAATGTACACAAGAGCTTCACAGTTTTACCAATTCACGTCAGATTCTGATGGTTAATCCGCGTTTCTCAAACATCAATTTTCACCAAGTTCGCCAACCAAACGTTCACCATTCTCTGCAGGAACTCAACTTAACGCATAGGCCCTAATTACCGTTACCAAAATAACACTTTGTTAGACACACATCTACAGAGAACCATTGTTATAGCAAAATCCACAGATGTTTGTTTTTTCGTCCCAGCCCTGTAGCCGTTGTGTTGGTCAAGTCCACTTCTATCAAAAGGACCACTCCAACAAGTGATCTACAGACTCATAGGCCATAAATTCCTACACCTAGACGCCAAAAACAGCAAGTCAACAAATACAAAATACATCACCCTCCGAGCATCCCCTCTTCAGCATACCCCTTCGGAGTTTGATTGACATGCAAACATGCAATTAGGCGGCCTTGATTAGTAGACCCTAAACACATTATTCTAAGAGATAAGGGGTGGGGAGAGAGAAAATTGAAAGAGACAACAGACGGTGGACCTCAGCCCTCCACTCTTAGGAGTTGACCTAGCTGAAAAGAAGAACCACAGGGCAAGAACAACGGGTTCATTTATCAATTCTACAAAGCACTTTTAGGCTTACAATAACAGGCACTACGGTCATTCTGTATAGACCCACTTTAGATGAAGCGCGATATCACACCTGCATAGCTCCACCACCCCTATACTATATTGTCATCCAATTCTGAATATATCTCTGTCCTTCAGTATTGCAGTATTAGTATTTAGTAGTGCATCGTATGATATTATAGTAGGTACTACCAGATTGTATATGTTCGTTCTATCTCTAAACGACATGATGGAGAAGACAAACTCCATTCCCCTGCCCGGTATGATAAAGACAATCATTCATCTCATATTATGATACATTAACTGGTAACGATAACTGCTGCCAGCAATCCAGCCCACCGAGCCAGGCGCTGAGCATGTTGGGAAAACCCTTCGGTTATTAGATGATTAAGTGGACCCTCACATCTTTCTCATATATCATCTACTCTT
>NC_036874.1:1080145-1083185 GCF_002910315.2 Salvelinus sp. IW2-2015 | reverse complement strand
GGCCTCAACATAATGCTAATGGCATCCAAACTAGGGTTAATAGTGTAAAAAGCATGGAGGGAAAATAACCACAACGCAGTAAATATATGTTTTGTTTGGTTGATGCGGAAATCCCTTACAAGACACTTCCCTTTAAGAAATGAAGTGATTGAACGTCAAGGTCTGAGGTTCAACAAGTCTCTAAAATTGAGATCCGAAGCCTGTCTGTCTTGAGGGTTAGAATAACACCAGGATCTACACATTGTCAGGAATTACACTTGTAAGAGCTCAAACAATATAGAATCCATTTTCTGTCCCTCTACATTTCATCAGTCTTCCTGTTTCCCATGCTGCCCCAAATACATCCACTATCCTCTATTTATCCCTCAATCCTCTCGTCCTCTCCCCATCTGCCTCCTCCAATTGCCCCTCTCCCTCTTTCTCCCTTCTTCTTTGGCTATACGGTGGTCACTTCTCTGTTGCTCGCTCCTTTCCTCTCCTCCTTGCTCCTTTCCTCTACCCTCCATTCTGCCCCTCTCTGTCCCCCTCCTCCCTCTCTCCCTTTCCCCTGTGATGAATGAGTCTGTCTGCTGGGTGCAGTTCATATTTACTGAGCAGGGGAGCGCACACTGTCAGTCTCTCTCGCCATCCACATTTCTATCCCTCCCTACACAGACAGTGAGCAAAAGGTTACATGGGGATGGAGGAGGAGGGAGGCCGCGGTCAGAGAGCCACGACAGCAGCGGCCGCGACAGATGCTAGCTGGATGGTACACCTGGACAAGCCCCTAGTCAAGCAAAGAGAAAGTGGTTAGCAGTTTCTGCTAGCGATAGCCCTGGAAGTCCTCACTACATACACTACATGTCCTGACTAGGAAAACCTCTGGAACCATATAGGCTATATAACMAAGGCCCTGAGCTTTTCTAGGTCAGATCTTCAAAACACAGGCCCTATCTATAGGCRTACATGCCAGAGGGTGTGAAACAAATAGTTGGCAGCAATTGTCTAGGACAGGGGTTGTTATATTTTTTCAGCCTGCCCAGCAAACCAAAACTGTTTCTGTGAAAGTTCCCAGAACATTCATTAGGTCGTGGCAAATGTTCTCATAACACAAAAAATGTCCAGTCGTGCTGATGATTATAGAATGTTTGTATAAAACATTCACCTGAAGTTGCAAATATATTCCTAGAACACATTTAATCTGTTCTTTAAAAGGTTCCTAGAATGTTTCATTAGGTCTATAGAAACAGTCTGGTGAGAACATTATGGGGATATCACAAAATATATGTTCTAAAATACAAAAACTGTCCAGTTGTGTGGTTGATTCTTTTAGGGTGCAAAAAACATTAACCTGATGTTACCAGAATGTTCCCAGAACACATTTCATCTGTTCTTTAAAAGTTCCCATAATAATGTTTTGGGTAATTAAAAAAAACGAAAACATTTTGTTATCATCCTAACATCAGATAAAACCATAACTTGAACTTAATGGGAATCTTAGCTAATGTTCTGGGAATTTTTCCAGTTTGTTGGGTGGGACCTAAATGAGAAATTCTGTGTTTTCTATGGGCCCAAGCTCATGAAAACATGCCCTTTTTTGCAATTTTATAACAATTTTCAGCAATTCTACTCATTTTGCCATGGGATGGAGTGAAATCTTTTCAGTTTTAAAGGTAGACTCAGCGATATGACGTAGATGCAGAAAGTAAACAGCATTGTGGGTCTGTGTGCCCTCCATGCCCGGTTGGTATTCAGCCTTGATTACTTCAAGTTTAGATAAACTGGCTAGATTAATTTACCAATCTAAAAATTGTTCGCTGACATGACTAATTGAGTGACTGTCAGTGATTGACATAACAAGACAAAAACTGCTGAGGCACAACCACATTTCAAAATTGTACCTTGTGTATTCTACTATTCTAACTAAGTTGAGAGCCCAGAGGGAGTTCCTAATAAATGTAAAAATATATAGGCTATATATATATATTTTACTCTGACATGTCGCGATCCACCAATAACATATCAGTGGCTCACTTTGGGTCGCGACCCCACTTACATACCCAGGTTGCTCACCAGCCTCCTCATAGCACTCTTTACCAAACAATAGAGTTGTTTTTTCGTGTAAACCAATAGTTTTAGTCGTCTTTGGACTTGTGAGAGAGTGAGGCGAAATAACTATTACCAGCTGCAGCCTATACCAAAGCTCCCCCAAAATACCCAGTTTAATCTACGCCTACACACCAGCGCGTCTCTCCAGAGTCTAACGGGATGTTTTGACCCGTATTTTGACCCCTTCATGAATGAGAGGAGTGGATGCGGACCTGGTGGAGCCCAAAGGGACGGGCCGAGAGCGGCTCCAAAGCCCCCATAGAGCCACCCTCTCTTCCCACACACTGACCTCAAGGGCCGACGAGAGCCAAAACCACCGTACCACGACGACACCGGTGACATCGAAGCACCAACACGTACAATGTGTTCCTCTGCCAAATTGACAAAAATATAGACAGTAAATACGAGGAAAATTGGATACCTCAAATTACATCACAGAAAGAAAATCCCCCCAACTGGACTTTTATAGGATCCAATATGAGATAATTCAATTTTTAGACTGCAACCTAAAAGACTACCAACTGTCTGTCAGGGGGACAGATTGAAAACGCTTTTGCCGTTTGTCTTTGGGATGTCGAAGGCTAAATAAATGTTTGGTTTCATGTTTCGATTTGTTGATGATTTGCAGTAGTATCCGRAATASTACCATCTATATMGTACTGATGAGATATAATGTCATTGRAGAGTCAGACATTCATAGAGTATACTGGAGCACCATAAATACAATGTATCTGAGGCTGGGGAAAGATAATGGATGGAAAATAAGAGCCATAGAGAAAAAAAATACATTATTGAAGGGAGGGAAGAGATGCATCATGCCATAATTATGTGAATATTATAGAAAATAGGACAGAATGTAGGAGAGATGTTTGTCATTGGACACAATGACTGGTTCCAAAATAGGAAACACAAAAGCATTGGCTGTGTTGTCTCTCTCTACAGGTTCTAAAAG
>NC_036874.1:1034246-1075819 GCF_002910315.2 Salvelinus sp. IW2-2015 | reverse complement strand
AACATTATAGATACAAGAATATGTAACACTGATCAACACTATAATACAATAATACATGTAACACTGCTCAACATTAATAGATACAAGAATACATGTAACACTGATCAACATTATCAGCATACAAGCAATAACTGTAACACTATCAACACTATAGATACAATAATACATGTAACACTGCTCAACATTATAGATACAAGAATACATGTAACACTGATCAACACTATAGATACAATAATACATGTAACACTCCAAATATAGATACAAGAATACATGTAACACTGCTCAACATTATAGATACAAGAATACATGTAACACTGCTCAACATTATAGATACGAATACATGTAACACTGCTCAACATCTTAGATACAAATACATGTAACACTGCTCAACATTTAGATACAAGAATACATGTAACACTGATCAACACTATAGATACAATAATACATGTAACACTGCTCAACATTATAGATACAAAATACATGTAACACTGCTCAACATTATAGATACAGAAAATACATGTAACACTGATCAACATATAGATACAAGAATACATGTAACACTGAATCAACATTAGATACAAATACATGTAACACTGCTCAACATTATGATACAGAATACATGTAACACTGTCAACACTATAGATCTACAATATACATGTAACACTCTTCAACATTATGATACAGAATACATGACACTGCATCAACACTATAGATACAATAATACATGTAACACTGCTCAACATTATAAGACTGACAAGAATACATGTAACACTGCTCAACATTATAGATACAATAATACATGTAACACTGATCAACACTATAGATAAAATAATACATGTAACACTGCTCAACATTATGATACAATAATACATGTAACACTGATCAACACTATAGATACAAAATACATGTAAACTGATCAACACTATAGATACAATAATACATGTAACACTGATCAACATTATAGATACAAAAATACATGTAACACTGATCAACATATAGATACAAGAATACATGTAACACTGCTCAACATTATAGATACAAGAATACATGTAACACTGATCAACACTATAGATACAATAATACATGTAACACTGCTCAACATTATAGATACAAGATATCATGTAACACTGATCAACATATAGATACAATAATACATGTAACACTGCTCAACATTATAGATACAAGAATACATGTAACACTGCTCAACATTATAGATAAAATAATCATGTAACACTGATCAACACTATAGATAAAATAATACATGTAACACTGCTCAACATTATAGATACAATAATACATGTAACACTGATCAACACTATAGATACAATAACACATGTAACACTGATCAACATTATAGATACAAAAATACATGTAACACTGATCAACATTATAGATAAAGAATACATGTAACACTGCTCAAACATTATAGATACAAGAAATACATGTAACACTGATCAACACTATAGAAGAATACATGTAACACTGATCAACACTATAGATAAAATAATACATGTAACGCTGCTCAACACTATAGATAAAATAATACATGTAACACTGATCAACACTATAAATAAATAATTAGCATTAACACTGATCAACATTATAGATACAAGAATACATGTAACACTGATCAACACTATAGATAAAATAATACATGTAACGCTGCTCAACACTATAGATAAAATAATACATTATCAAATGGAATAGAGACCTTCTGATTCAGAACATTCTGTGCTTATCTGAAACAATGTGCTAAGTCTGTTAACTGCCGTCTCTAGCTTGTGCCATTTAACAGCACTCAAACTCTTCCTCCTGCCTGCCCCTAACTCAGAGACGGAAAGATTTCCTCCCGTATTCCCTGGCTGAATCATCCATCGACAGCTAGCGGTTTCCCCCTGCTGCCCCGAGAAAGGAACTGTTTGTCAATTAGGACCCTTCAGTGACAATTTACGGGTGAACTCATCTGCATTAAGGCAGTTCTGGACTTCAAACTACGACACATCTGGCCATTACAGTACTAACCATAACAGAGACACACACTCAACATATCTTCACACTAACACCTTTATCTGTGAGGCAGGATGCATTCTCTGCTGCTGCCCTGTGTACTCTGTTTTATCCCCCACCACCACAACCCCTGATCATATTTGTCCATCTTCCTGCCAAACCAATGGAACATTCTAAATATGTCTGCTGCACAATCCATCTCAATTTTCTAAATCTATTAACTTTCTTTGTGTGGCCTGCCTCCCCTAACGCCCGATCTTTAAAAACCGTGGTTGTTCAACAATTATGATAACGACAACAGGGGAATTAGAAGATCCAGCCCATTTATCTCCCGGCCCCTCCTCTGCACAGACATGACGCGGCTAAATGAAAAAATGGACAAGGTTTAAAACTTATTGATTCCAGCTTTAAACAAAGGTACACTCAATATTATTTAGCTCTAAATGCATCTTTGTTATCTGTGCCCGAGTGGTAGTTACAGCTACGTCCTCGTAATCACAGACGTAAAAATAATAGAGCAATTCCCTTTGAATTGACCCAGACAAGCTTGTTTGGGACCCTAGTCCAAGTGATGCATATTCAGGCTGTAAATAAATGTGTGAGTAAGGTTCCCAGGTAGTGACTGGCTGGCTTACTTTAGAATACTATTAGGGACAAAAGTGTTTGTGGTCCTCAATGACCTGAGGAGTGGATTTAACACAAGTTCAAACGATGCAAGTGATTTCAAGAATGCACAGCAGCAAATACAGTGGGGGGCAAACAAAGTATTAGTTCAGCCCCAATTGTGAAAGTTCTCCACTTAAAAAGATGAGAGGCCTGTAATTTTCATCATAGGTACACTTCAACTATGACAGACAAAATGAGAAAAAAAAATCAAGAAAATCACATGTAGGATTTTTAATGAATTTATTTGCAAATTATGGTGGAAAATAAGTATTTGGTCAATTAACAAAAGTTTATCTCCATACTTTGTTATATACCTTTGTTGGCAATGACAGAGGTCAAACGTTTTCTGTAACTCTTCACAAGGTTTTCCCACACTGTTGCTGGTATTTTGGCCCATTCCTCCATGCAGATCTCGTCTAGAGCAGTGATGTTTTGGGGCTGTTGCTGGGCAACACGGACTTTCAACTCCCTCCGAAGATTTTCTATGGGTTGAGATCTGGAGACTGGCTAGGCCACTCCAGGACCTTGAAATGCTTCTTACGAAGCCACTCGTTCGTTGCCCGGGCGCAGTGTGTTTGGGATCATTGTCATGCTGAAAGACCCAGCCACGTTTCATCTTCATTGCCCTTGCTGATGGAAGGAGGTTTTCACTCAAAATCTCACGATATATGGTCCCATTCATTCTTTCCTTTACACGGATCAGTCGTCCTGGTCCCTTTACAGAAAAACAGCCCCAAAGCATGATGTTTCCCCCCCCCCATGCTTTACAGTAGGTATGGTGTTCTTTGGATGCAACTCAGCATTCTTTTGTCCTCCAAACACGACGAGTTGAGTTTTTCCAAAAAAGTTCTATTTTGGTTTCATCTGACCATATGACATTCTCCCAATCTTCTTCTGGATCATCCAAATGCTCTCTAGCAAACTTCAGACGGGCCTGGACATGTACTGGCTTAAGCAGGGGACACGTCTGGCACTGCAGGATTTGAGTCCCTGGCGGCGTAGTGTTTTACTGATGGTAGGCTTTGTTACTTTGGTCCCAGCTCTCTGCAGGTAATTCACTAGGTCCCCCAGTGTGGTTCTGGGATTTTTGCTCACCGTTCTTGTGATCTTTGACCGACCCCACGGGGTGAGATCTTGCATGGAGCCCCAGATCGAGGGAGATTATCAGTGGTCTTGTATGTCTTCCATTTCCTAATAATTGCTCCCACAGTTGATTTCTTCAAACCAAGCTGCTTACCTATTGCAGATTCAGTCTTCCCAGCCTGGTGCAGGTCTACAATTTTGTTTCTGGTGTCCTTTGACAGCTCTTTGGTCTTGGCCATAGTGGAGTTGGAGTGTGAATGTTTGAGGTTGTGGACAGGTGTCTTTTATACCGATAACAAGTTCAAACAGGTGCATTAATACAGGTAACGAGTGGAGGACAGAGGAGCCTCTTTAAAGAAGGAAGTTACAGGTCTGTGAGAGCCAGAAATCTTGCTTGTTTGTAGGTGACCAAATACTTATTTTCCACCATAATTTGCAAATAAATTCATAAAAAATCCTACAATGTGATTTTCTGGATTCTTTTTCCTCATTTTGTCTGTCATAGTTGAAGTGTACCTATGATGAAAATTACAGGCCCCTCTCATCTTTTTAAGTGGGAGAACTTGCACAATTGGTGGCTGACTAAATACTTTTTTACCCCACTGTAGCTTAGTGCCTTTGATTGAGGTATGGTACTAGGTGCCAGGCGCACCGGTTTGTGTCAACAACTACAACGCTGCTGGGATTTTCCCGCTCAACAGTTTCCTGTATGTATCAATAATGGTCCACCACCCAAAGGACATCAAGCCTACTTGACACAACTGTGGGAAGCATTGGAATCAACATAGGCCAGTATCCCTGTGGAATGCTTTCGACACCTTGTAGAGTCCATGCCCTGACGAATTGAGGCTGTTCTGAGGGCAAAAGGGGGTGCAACTCAATATTACAAGGTGTTCCTAATGTTTGGTATACTTAGTGTATATCAGCAGAAAGGAAGAGGCGAAGCGAGAGGGTTCACTCTCACCAAAATCTGTCCAAAATAAGCCCAATGCATTTCTATGGGCTTAAGCTACCTTCCCGTGGGCTACCTTCCCGCCTTTGGGAAACTACTTCGGGCTGAGACATGAGCATCTCGTCATTATATACAGATCTTTCACTTAAATCTATGGTTGTTTAGCAATGACCAACAACCAATTTGACAGAGCTGAGGCAACTGTTGCACAATCACAGGTGTGGAAAGCTATTAGAGACTTACCCAGAAAGACTCACAGTTGTAATACTGACTCAGGGGTGTGAATACTTATGTAAATGAGATATTCCTGTATTTCATTTTCAAAAAGTTCTAAAATCATATTTCACTTTGTCACTATGGGGTATTGTGTGTACATGGGTGAGATTTTTTTAATTTTAATTTTRTTTAATCAATTTTGAATTCAGGCCTTAACACWACATGTGGAATAAGTCAAGGGGTATGAATACTTTCTGAAGGCACTGTACGTGCTATATTAATTCCTAGCATCTATTAGGCTTACATTGTACAGAAATTGTAAGTTTCAAAACAAAACACATCTACCTAATAAAATAATATTTCAATATACATTTTTTTTTTTTTTTTTTAATAATTTATTGCATTGTGCAAGGTTTGGTTAAACAGCCTTAACATTGTTGTTCATATTTATTAGTTAATGTTATGACTTAGTAGATATCAAGTCATTGACACATTCTTATAATAACAGTTGCCTAATCATTTAGAATAAATACAATGTAATTAATCAGTTATAACACTATTTATCACACACCAAGACAACACTATCAGTTAAAGTAGGTTATAGATTCAGTACATAGGCTGTATAAAGAGTATTTGTTTCTTGTATGTACTGCAGAGACCCAATCTGCTCACCTTCATCAGAAAACAATTGTCATCATACATTCAGTAAAATAGTGTCAAGACTTTAGATATAGTACAAAACAGAGATAATTCACTCAAAATAGTAACTGACATGATAGACGTCTACCTTACATTTAAGTCACTTTATTGCGCTATAATCACATCTTGACGTTTTGATGAATCATCTACACCTACAGCCACTGTAAGTGGGAAATTAGATTAATTTGTACTTTGTTGTGAACTATCCCTTTAATGTCCAGAAAACAAATCTGAAACTGCTTGCAAACTAAAAACTCTGCCCAACATCTTGATGTATCTAGTGGAGTGTCAATGTCTGGAGCTCTTGGACCTTTGAATTGATGCTTCCTACATCATCTTGTTTGTCCACTGTAATAGTCAGCCAAATACCCCCTACCATCTCAGTGTTCTGGTGAAATATGGCTGATCCCCCAGGTAAGGGCTACACATTGGGAGTAGTGAAAAGGGTGAGTTACCCCCATAAAGCATAATGCAATGAGTTTGAGAAAGGCGCGACACAGCCAGGCAAATCATTATCATCAATCAGCGACACTGAGCCACATGAACAGAGAGGTGGTGGGTGCGAGCGAAGGTCCGGAGGCAGCGAGGGCAGGAGTACGGTCTCTCCCCAGTGTGGGTCCTCATGTGAGTTTTAAGGTGGCCGACCAAGCGGAAGCTCTTGTCACACTGCTGGCAGGGAAAGGGCCGTGAGCCATTGTGGATCCTCATGTGTTTGCCCAGATCCCCTGAAGAGGTATAGCAGCCGTGGCAGACAGAACATTCATACGGCTTCTCTCCAGTGTGGGTGCGTATGTGTTTTGTGAGATCTCCAGATTGAGCAAAGCTCTTGCTGCACTCAGAACAGACGTATGGTCTCTCACCTGTGTGAGTGCGTTGGTGGTTCTTCAGGTGTTCCAGTCGAATGAACTGCTTGCTGCACACTGTGCAGTGGTAAGGCCTCTCYCCGGTGTGTGAGCGCATGTGTGTCTTCAACGCCCCAATGTCTATCACCTTCAGGCCGCACTCCCCACACTGGTGGCCTTTCTCATTGTTGTGGATCTTTAGGTGAAGCCTCAGGTTTCTCTTGATAGAGAAGTCTTTACCACACTCTGTGCAGTGAAAGGGTTTCTCCCCRGTGTGAGAGCGTAGGTGAATGGTCAGACTAGACTTGTATCCAAACTGCCGGTCACAGTGGGAGCAGGAGTACTGCTTTTTGCCAGAATGAGTGGTCATYTGACTCCTGAGACCCTTCATACGGGCAAAATCCTTCCCGCATTCCTGGCATTTGAATGCCTTGACTCCAGAGTGTATCAGCAGGTGTTTGCGTAAACTGCCGCTCTCAGCAAATCTTTTGCCACACTCCTTGCAGGCATAAGGCTTCTCTCCGGTGTGAATTCGCATGTGAATGTTCAGGCTCTGAGGACTACAGAGGATCTTGCCACACTCTGAGCAATGGAAGCCGACWTCKAGACAGACCACAGGCTTAATGTCCTGAGGTTCWGTGCCCTCTGGTTRGTGACACWGGTGAGGTCCCAGTCCCCAACAATTCTTGAAGCTCTTCCCACAATCGGCACAACTGAGGTGTCCATTGGTGCTGATCACAGCCATTTTGTGTGAAAGCTCACAGTGGTTTTGCAGACTGCCCAGGTATCTGAATCTGCGGGCACACTGTGGGCAGGTGTAGAGTTTCACCGAAACCCTGTGGGGACGGGCAGGTTTCCGGGGAGTGGCTGAAGGGTGGATCTGGCGGGTGTGGATGCTAAGCAGCCGTGGGGTTTGGAACATGAGGCTACAGTGGAGGCAGCTGTGTGTTGGGACCGTCTCTGTTCCACTGCTCTTTGTAAAACTGTTTCTCAACATGGCCAGATACTCCTTCTGGTGGTTCCACTTGATGTGCTTCTCCAGGAAGGAATGGTCGGTGAAGGAGATGGTGCAGTATGTGCAAGGAAAGAACTGAGGAGAAGAGACTGAGGGAGAGGAAGAGTGGGAGAAGCAGGGGTAGAAAAAGACAAAGGGAGAATACTAGATGGTTATAATAAGAGGAGTATTTTTGACCTGACTCTTTTTATTGTTATTATTGCTATTGAATGATGTACTGCATAGTTGAGGGCGCTAGCGCATAAGCATTTCACTGCACCTTTTATACCTGCTGTAAACTGTGTAGGTGACGAATAAAATGTGATTTGATTTACAGAAGAGGGATATGAAAACTAAAATAAGAAAGAATATAATTTCAAAAGTAAATGAGAGTAGTCCTATATTTTCATGARGAATCTTAAATTCAGTCGATATCAAATAGCCATTTAGCCTAGTCAGTCAATATCAAATATTCAAGCAAATTTTAAGATTGCACAGATTTTAAAGATGGGTGTGTTGCATACCTCTGTTGCTGTCAGTATCCCTCCCGTCTTCYGGGTCCTCATCTGTGTCTTCTTCACCCACATTCTCCTCCTTCATGAAACACACTTGAGTTTCTCTCTTAACCACCACCTTGTGTATTTCAGAATCAGAATCATACTCCGCTTTTATCTCTACTGTTCCTTGGCTAATGTAAACAGAATCTGTTTCAGTCTTGGTTATGACGGTTCCAGAATCCTTGTGGAGTGCTCTAGAATCGAAGCAATGACTCTGTACTTCAAAGTCAGCTGGTTCCTCTTTAATTTGGATGGAGTTGGAAGTAACCCCTTTAGTGTTGGGAGAGGGAGATTGGCTAATGTCTGGTTCTTCTCTTTTGCAGTTAACATCATCTGACTGTGTTTCACACTCTGTTTTGATTGGGTCTCGATGGTGTTTAGACCTCTTGATTTTGTGTTGCTTTTTCACAGATTTGTTCTTCATCTTGTTGACTAGTGTGTCTCTGCTAAGGTCAACACCTTCACATTACCTTACATTCTGTGGAGAAAAGACCAGGTTTGATTGAACATTACCCTTACAGAGAGTTACCAGGTATCATAATAACCCATCCAACATGTAAAAAGTAAGAAACCCCAATTCTGCATTAGCTATGCTGAAGTCTGGTTCAGTAACACTCTCAATAGCCTACTACTTCATAGCCCTTCATTACACCGCATTATCATCATTACCTCGGTCATATGGACATCCTACTAGCATGCAGTGTAAGTTTTGGTTACAACCTAACTAGCTATATTTTTACGCCGTCGTTAACCTTTATACGCTTGCATAGTTGTAGCAAGATAGCCTAACGTGTCTGTTAGCTAACGTTACCTTGCTACTTTGTAAGATTGTCACCCACCAAATGTAGCTATCTTGATTATGAAGACAACCACGAGAGGAAAAAGTTGTGTTTCTCGTATAAATGCTCACTGATAAAAAAAAAAGCAAGCTAGCAAAGTTTGGAAAATAGCTTTGCTAGCCACCTTATTTCTGATTGTTGTCATCTGAAACAGAGACGGAAGAGGAAGCGAGACATCCCACTCCCTAATTGTTCTGGTTCATCTACAATGAACCAAGCAGACCAGACCAAACTGCTAATGCATTGGAGAGCCACCACGTTAAGCAGACCGGAACGGACCATTTTATTTCAATGATCAACGGCCTGAGTGGGACATCTTTATTTATCCACCATCTTTAACCGGAAAGACGCTGCATTTCCTGGATTGTTAATGTCATGAAACCTGACCAATCAGGCAAAGGTCCCTGGGTCATGTGCAAAGATGAAGCGACTGATTCATTCTCGCCAAAAAGTATCTGCCATAGAGAACGATAGAGGCCTCTAGTGGCGAACAGGCCGAATTAGCATGGCCAGCACAATTGAGGGATTCCACCATTTTAATGTAGCCAACTGGGTGGGACTTACAACTTCATTGGCTGATCACTCCTGGAGACCCTGTTGCAGTCATGTCTAACCAGGCCATCAGGAGGGATCAGCCAATTGTGAAGAAGAAAATTGACCACCTCAAAATGGATATTACCGCAATGTCGCTGCCCATGCTGTCACAGACACTATAATCATAGATAGAACAATGAGCCAGATATTTTAACATCGGGCACTGATGTTGGGCGATTAGGCCTGGCTCGCAGTTGGCGTTCCAATTCATCCCAAAGGTCTTCAATGGAGTTGAGGTCAGGGCTCTGTGCAGGCAAGTCAAGTTCTTCCACACCGATCTCGACAAATCATTTCTGTTTGGACCTCGCTTTGTGCATGGGGGCATTGTCATGCTAAAAAAGGAGAGGGCCTTCCCCAAACTGTTGCCACGAAGTTGGAAGCACACAATCGTCTAGAATGTCATTATATGCAGTAGCATTAAGCTTTCCCTTCACTGGAACTAGAGGGCCTAGCACAAACCATGAAAAACAGCCCTAGGCCATTATTCCTCCTCCACCAAACGTTAAAGTTGGCACTATGCATTCGGGCAGGTAGCGTTCTCTTGGCATCCGCCAAAACCAGTTTTGTTGATCGGACTGCCAGCATGATTCATCACTCCAGTGAACGCATATCCACTGCTTCAGAGTCCAATGGCAGCGAGCTTTACACCACTCCAGCCGACGCTTGGCATTGACATTGTGATCTTAGGCTTGTGTGCGACTGTTAGGCCATGGAAACCCATTTCATGAAGCTCCCGACAAACAGTTATTGTGCTGAGGTTGCTTCCAGAGGCAGTTTGGAACTTGGTAATGAGTGTTGCAACCGAGGATAGGCGATTTTTACGCACTACGTGCTTCAGCACTCAGCAGTTCCGTTCTGTGAGCTTGTGTGGCCTACCACTTTGCGGCTGAGCAGTTGTTGCTCCTAGACGTTTCCACATCACAATAACAGCACTTAGTTGACCGGGGCAACTCTAGCAGGACAGAAATTTGACGAACTGACTTGTTGGAAAGGTGACATATGATGGTTCCACTTTGAAAGTCACTGAGCTCTTCAGTACAGGCCATTGTACTACCAATGTTTGTCTATGGAGATTGCATGGCTGTGTGCTCGATATTTATACACCTGTCAGCAACGGGTGTGGCTGAAATAGTCAAATCCACAAATTTGAAGGGGTGTCCACATACTTTTGGTGTATCTTTTGGTATCAGTTGCGCCCTTCTCATTTTATAGCTTTATCAAAGCAGTACTTACTGTAATAGTGTTGTCAAAGATGAAATGTGTCCATTGAATTAGCAAGATGACGCTTATTGTAACTAATATCTAAACTACAGCAGAGGCTGGTGGGAGGAGCAATTGGAGGACGGGCTCATTGTAATGGCTGGAATGGAGAAAATAGCATAGGAACCCTAATCTAATTGGTAGAGACCATCACTGTCAAGATGTGGGAATGACAATGTAGCCTTCATGCTTGGCCCAATCATCTTCAATAGAATGAATGTGTATGATTATTAGCAACTGAGACATGGTGCAATATCAAAACCAGTGCAGGCCATTGATGGCATATGGATTGACACAAATCAGTTATGACAGGCTGTTTAAGTGATTACTGTATAATTGATTTTAAAGTAATGTCTAATGTGCAATTACCAAACATGTCCTCTTTCACATACTTTATTCACAGCAATCATTGTCACTTTTGTCATCCCCAGGCAGTAAGTCGGGCATATACAACCATCATCTGTGCATCACTTTTCCCTTGTTAATCAACTACAAACATTTTTATAACTGCCTTAATTTTGCTGGACTCCAGGAAGAGTAGCTAATGGGGATCCATAATAACTATAAAATACAACACAAAATCAAGAATTGGCATGCTCAACTCAAGAGTTCAAATAAGTCTTTGGGTGCAGGGTCCAAAAGGCATATAAACTAGAAAAGGAAAACAGGCATTCAGCAAAATAGTTTAAATTTTAATGTTCTTTAGTAGCAGCAGCAGCAGAGGTCAAACAAACTGACATCTTTCTATGACACTGATAGCTTTAGTGAACGCTGTCTGCAGTGCATGAGAAGGGTTGAGTTCTCCAGAGGAAGAATGAGAGGTTGTGGACATGTGCACATGCTTACAAACAGGAGCTACACGCTGCTTTTAATACATTACTGCATTCATGGGACCTTTTACTCCCTCTCAGTAGTTCAGGGAGTTTCCACCATCTGGTCTCAATCACTGTTGGAAACAAACCAATTCAAAACACAGTTGGGCCGGGAAAAAAATACTATATACATAAATATACAATCTATTACACATATGGATGCAATAAAAAAAACAGAGCACAATTTAAACATTTTTTAAAATTCATGTTACCTTGAATATAAAGTCCATTCTTCTCATAGTCTGGTTGGCAAACTGGTCAATGACCCTCTCATACCAGTGAGGATTCTTCTGCAATGATTTAAGAATCCTCCTTTCTATGGATAGGATTGCCAGGTTCTTGAGTCGCTCTTGTCCCATGGTGTTCCTTGTGTAGCTTTTCAGCCTCTTCAGACGAGAGAATCTGCTCTCCACGCCCGCTGATGTTGCCCCTATAGTTGCAACTAGGCACATGAGCCGGTACACCTCAGGCATCACTTCATTCAAACCACACCCCTTGAAATGCAAGATTCTGTCACACAGTTTTCGACTGTTCCCTTGAAGCTCCTCTCCACAGTAGAACACTTGCAGCTCATTTTTCAGTTTTTCCATGTTAAAAAAACGGCCATAGCCCTGGGACAGGCTTTCCATTGCATTTGTAGGGAATTCACTCCGGAATGACTCAAATTTCTCATCATCTAACAACTCCATGTATCTCCTGCTGTCCAGGCTTTGGAACCTCTGTGCTATTTGTGTCTTGATGTTGTCATGGATTGAATCGTACAGTGATTTGTACGTCTGCYTTACATCCTGAGTGCRCTGCCTRRGCTTCCTTCTGTGCYTCAACTCTGGATCATCTGTCATGTTCGAAGCCTTCTGATATATAGCACTAAATTCTTCTTCAGATTTGTGCTCCTCTATCTTGAGTAWAAMATTCTCAATCCTCCTCTTACAAAATTCTACATCCATGGCATTCTGTTGCACACTGTCAAAAACCACATCTGTGCAAGCAAATATATATTCAAAAGTGAGAAGTAAAAAAATAAAATGAAAATCTTCCAACTGTGTCTTGAAACCATTTGCATCAAAAATCGTGTCATCATCCATTTTAGGATGCTCTGTGATACTTGTGAATGTGTCCAACAGATGCTCAAAGTTTTTTGCCACCGTGTTAACTACTCTGGACGTGAAATTCCAATGCGTTGGTGCGTTTTTTGGCAAACTTGCACAAGCAGCCTTTTCTAGCAGCATTCTATTGGTGGACTTACAAAAAAAAGTTGCGAAGCCACCCAGTGTGGCAAAGAAAACCTTGGTCTTGGGCATGGACTTCACGCTCTGGCTTAATACGGAGTTGAGGGGATGTGCATAGCAATGCACAAAGGTGGCGCTCGGCGCTACAGCTCTTACTTTTGCTTGCAGACTATTTAAATCAGAAGCCATTACAGCAGCGCCATCATATGTTTGAGCGACTAGTTTCTCCACAAAGTTAAACTCTGACATCTCCGAATTCACTAGATCAAACACAGACTGTGCATCTCGCCCAGCTGACACATCAAAGTAGCCCAAGAAACGCTCCTGGACGCACCCCCGATCATCCACATACCTGACAATGACAGACAACTGCGAATGGTCTGTAGTTTCATCCATTTGCCATGAGAAAAATGGAGCAGCGTCAACCTCGCTTTTAATCTCACTTCTAATTGATGATGCGATAGCAGTTATCAAGTCGTTCTGAATTGTTCTTGACATTCCAGTGAACACAGTTGAAGATTCCATATGCTGAGCAAGTAAAGCATCATACCGCGCGATTACCTCTGCCAATTCCCTGTAGTTGCCTTTGTTAGCGGAACTTTCCGTCTCATCGTGTCCCCTAAAAGCCAACTCTTGCATGCCTAAGTATGCAATGCTGTCAATGAGGCGTTTGAGAACATCCCTGTTTCTTCGGACCTTCTCATTGTGTTGCGCAGCTTGAATACGCAGGCCTTCATTGAGTGAGTGATTGGCACGATGGCTCGGCTGTCCCAAAAGCTTGAGTTTCGCGTAGGAGTTGAGATGCTCCCGGCTTTCGTCATGCCGTTTAGCTGAACGGTCAATGTTCTTTAGGTCACTGAACCCCCCTTTAGCCCAAGGCTCAAAAGTTCCAAAGAGCAGACAAGGCCAGCAATACAAGCGGCTTGAT
The DNA here is from genome assembly GCF_002910315.2 of Salvelinus sp. IW2-2015. NCBI lineage: Eukaryota > Metazoa > Chordata > Actinopteri > Salmoniformes > Salmonidae > Salvelinus > Salvelinus sp. IW2-2015. The sequence goes on along the minus strand of NC_036874.1, from coordinate 1,062,081 downwards.
GAAAGACTACCTGTTAGCCATTGATACTTTTTATACCAGTTGGTATTGAACGCCCTCCTCACTTTGTCATCCTTCCTTATGTACTTGATTTCAGGCAGAGGTCGACCCTCGGTTTTAATTCGCACCCTTTCTGTGGACTCCAAAGAATGAAATGGGGTCTTCAACAAAAAATCCACAATGTTGTCAGAATTCGCGACCTGGCAGGTGTGGACAAGTAGCTGCTGTGGTGTGTGGAACATGCAACTGCAGTGGGGGCAGCTGTGTGAGGGGGCGTACACTTTCATTTCTGTCTTAACCACTCTGATTTCAGAATCATGCTCAGTCTTAATTTCCGTCGTTCCTTGGCTAATGTAAACAGAATCTGTTTCGGTCTTGGTTTTGATGGTTCCAGAATCCTGGTGGAGTGCTCTAGAATCCAAGTGACAATTTGATCTGATTCCGTTATGTTCCTCACTTGTTTCATGCACTTCAAAGTCTGTTTCCTCCTCTTTGATTTGGATGATGTTGAAAGTAAACCCATTACTGCTGAGAGAGTGGGCTTGGCCAATGTCTGAATCTTCTCTACTGGAGTCAACATCATCTGACTGTGTTTCACAATCCGTTTTGATGTGGTCACGATGACTTCTAGTCATCTTGGTTTTATTGCGTTGCTTTTTCCCAGGTTTGATCTTAATCTTGTCGATTGGTTATTGTCTACACCTTCCTCTTCATTTGCATTCTGCGAAAAAAAAGACTTGATTTGAATAAACATCACCCTTGCAGAGACACCAGGTCAGGAATCATCATGACAATCATCTTATCCAACACCACAAAGTAAAACAAACAGGCTGGTACATACTAAGGAGAGCATTTGGTTACAACATGCATTTTTACATAGCTAATCGATGGGTGAATAAATAGCTAGCAAGCGACGTTACTCCTTAGTCCATGGACCTTACATGTTGTTTAAAGGGCGAATTGGCTCTGGAATTCAAAACAGCCAAATACTCATAAACGTGAATAGATTCTTAATTGCGGTACGGTTCTAGAAACATAAATCCCTCTACTTTCATCTCACATCAAAATAAGTTCACAAATGCAAAATATACACTTACTGTAAGCTAATTAGCACAGGTAGTCGACTGTCTTTCGTAAACAAGCGCTGTAACATGGAAATATGGCCGTGTGGGGAACACTAACCCTATAAAAAAGGTGTGTATCAATTTAACCTTTGGTTTTTTGAAAATGATATCTTGCCAATATGAAAGAGAAGGTCCTTATGCTTCCAAAACCGTACCGCAAGTGATGCGTGTCAAAATGTTCAGGCCGAGCGTCACTGCTCTTAACAAAAACTACCCACTACAGAAGACACCTTAGTCCAATTACTATTTTAATGTGTAATGCAGAGCCATACACAGTGCATTCAGAAAGTACTCACACTCCTTTACCTATTCCACATTTTGTTGTGATAGACTACATTTTTTATTGATTCAATTGAGATTGTGTAATCGTGTAATTGTGTAATCATAATGTCAAAGTGGACTTTGTTTGGTAGATTTAAAGTATTAATTTAAAACTTATGTGCTTAACAAATCACATAAGTTGCATGGACTCATTCCGTGTTCAACAATAGTAGTTAACATGATTTTTGAATAACTACTCCATCTCTGTACCCCACACATACAGTTGCCTGTAAGGTCCCTCAATCGAGTAATGAATTTCAAGCACAGATTCAACCACAACGACCAGCAAGGTTTTCCAATGCCTCGCAAAGAAGGGCGACCAGCAAGGTTTTCCAATGCCTCGCAAAGAAGGGCACCAATTGGTAGATGTGTAAAAATAAAAAAAAGTTGATGCTGAATATCCCTTTGAGCATGGTGAAGTTATTAATTAGGCTTTGGAAGGTGTATCAATACACCCAGTCAATACAAAGATTCAGGCGTCCTTCCAAACTCAGTTGTCAGAGAGGAAGGAAGCTGCTCAGGGATTTCACCATGAGGCCAATGACTTTAAAACAGCTACTGAGTTTAATGGATGGATCAACAACATTGTAGTTACTCCACAATACTAACCTAAATGACAGAGTGAAAGGAATGAAGCCTGTACAGATTAAAAATATTCCAAAACATGCACCCTGTTTGCAAGTAATACTTAAGTAATACTGCAAAAAAAATATGACAAAGAAATATACTTCTTGTCCTGAATAGATAGCATTATAAACTCAGCAAAAAAAGAAACATCCAGCCTCCCGGGTGGCGCAGTGGTCTAGGGCACTGCATCGCAGTGCTAGCTGCGCCACCAGAGTCTCTGGGTTTGCTCCCAGGCTCTGTCATAAAATGTTTGTTTTTTTTTATTTAAAAAAAGAAACATCCCTTTTTCAGGACCCTGTCTTTCAAAGATAATTCGTAAAAATCCAAATAACTTCACAGATCTTCATTGTAAAGGGTTCAAACACTGCTTCCCATGCTTTTTCAATTAACCATAAACAATTAATGAACATGCACTTGTGGAACAGTCATTAAGACACTAACAGCTTACAGATGGTAGGCAATTAAGGTCACAGTTATGAAAACTTAGGACACTAAAGAGGTCTTTCTACTGACTCTGAAAAACACCAAAAGAAAGATGCCCAGGGTCCCTGCTCATCTGCGTGAACGTGCCTTAGGCATGCTGCAAGGAGGCATGAGGACTGCAGATGTGGCCAGGGAAATAAATTGCAATGTCCGTACTGTGAGACGCCTAAGACAGCGCAACAGGGAGACAGGACGGACAGCTGATCATCCTCGAAGTGGCAGACCATGTGTAACAACACCTGCACAGGATTGGTACATCCGAACATCACACCTGCGGGACAGGTACAGGATGGCAACAACAACTGCCTGAGTTACACCAGGAACGCACAATCCCTCCATCAGTGCTCAGATTGTCCGCAATAGGCTGAGAGAGGCTGGACTGAGGGCTTGTAGGCCTGTTGTAAGGCTGGTCCTCACCAGACATCACCGGCAACAATGTTGCCTATGGGCACAAACCCACCATCACTGGACCAGACAGGACTGGAAAAATGTGCTCTTCACTGACGGGTCACAGTTTTGTCTCACCAGGGGTGATGGTCGGATTTGCGTTTATCGTCAAAGGAATGAGCGTTACGCCGAGGCCGGTACTCTGGAGCGGGATCGATTTGGAGGTGGAGGGTCCGTCATGGTCTGGGGCGGTGTGTCACAGCTTGAGCTTGTTGTCATTGCAGGCAATCTCAATGCTGTGCGTTACAGGGAAGACATCCTCCTACCTCATGTGGTACCCTTCCTGCAGGCTCATCCTAACATGACCCTCCAGCATGACAATGCCACCAGCCATACTGCTGGTTCTGTGCATGATTTCCTGCAAGACAGGAATGTCAGCGTTCTGCCATGGCCAGCGAAGAGCTCGGATCTCAATCTCTTTGAGCACATCTGGGACCTGTCGGATCGGAGGGTGAGGGCTAGGGCCATTCCCCACAGAAATGTCAGGGAACTTGCAGGTGCCTTGGTGGAAGAGTGGGGTAACATTTCACAGCAAGAACTGGCAAATCTGGTGCAGTCCATGAGGAGGAGATGCACTGCAGTACTTAACGCAGCTGGTGTCCACACCAGATACTGACTGTTACTTTTGATTTTGACCTGCCTCTTTGTTCAGGGACATATTATTCCATTTCTGTTAGTCACATGTCTGTGGCACTTGTTCAGTTTATGTCTCAGTTGTTGAATCTTATGTTCATACAAATATTTACACATGTTAAGTTTGCTGAAATAAACACAYTTGACAGTGAGGACGTTTCTTTTTTTGCTGAGTTTATGTTTGGGACATATCCAACATCACTGAGTACCACTCTTCATATTTTCAAGCATGGTGGTGGTGGCTGCATCATGTTYTGGGCATGCTTGTCATCTGCAAGGAGTAGGGAGTTTTGGGGGGATTATAAACAGAATACAGCTATAAGCACAGGCAAAATCCTAGAGGAGAACCTGGTTCAGACTGCTTTCTAACAGACATTAGGAGCCAAATGTATCTTTCAGCGGGACAATAACCTAAAACACAAGGCCTAATCTACACTGGAGTTTCCTACCAAGACGACATTTAATGTTCCAGAGTGGCCTAGTTAGTTTTGAAAATCTATGGCAAGACTTGAAAATGGCTGTCTAACAATGATAAACAATCAACATGACAGAGCTTGAAAACCTTTAAGAATAATGGGCAAATATTGTACAATCCAGGTATGCAAAGCTCTCAGAGACTTACCAAAAATTACTCACAGCTGTAATCACAGCCAAAGGTGCATCTACAAACTATTGACTCAGGGAAGTGAATATTTATGTAAATTATATTTCTGTTGTTAATTTTCAATACATTTACAAACATTTCTAAAAACACATTTTCACTATGTCATTCTAAGCTATTGTGTGTAGATGGGTGAGGGAGAAAAAAAATATTTAATCAATTTTGAATTCAGGCTGTAACACAATAAATGTGGAATAAGTTAAGGGGTATGAATACTTTCTGAAGACACTGTGTGTGTGTGTGTGTGTGTGTGTGTGTGTGTGTGTGTGTGTGTATATATATATATATATAGCTCAGGTGTAATGGAATGGAACTGAACTGAGAGTCATGGTCAAGGGCTAGCAAGATACAGTTGAAGTCGGGAAGTTTACATACACTTAGGTTGGAGTGATTAAAACTAGTTTTTCAACCACTCCACAAATTTCTTGTTAACAAACTATAGTTTTGGCAAGTCGGTTAGGACATCTACTTTGTGCATGACATAAGTCATTTTTCCAACAATTGTTTACAGACAGATTATATCACTGTATCACAATTCCAGTGGGTCAGAAGTTTACATACACTGAGTTGACTGTGCCTTTAAACAGCTTGGAAAATTCCAGATAATTATGTCATGGCTTTAGAAGCTCCTGAAAGGTTAATTGACATAATGAGTCAATTTGAGGTGTACCTGTGGATGTATTTCAAGGCCTACCTTCAAACTCAGTGCCTCTTTGCTTGACATCATGGGAAAATCAAAAGAAATCAGCCAAGACCTCAGAAAAAAAATTGTGGACCTCCACAAGTCTGGTTCATCCTTGGGGGCAATTTCTAAATGCCTGAAGGTACCACGTTCATCTGAACAAACAATAGTACGCAAGTATAAACACCATGGGACCATGCAGTTGTCACACTGCTCAGGAAGGAGACGTGTTCTGTCTCCTAGAGATGAACGCACTTTTCGCACCAAAGTACAAATCAATCCCAGAACAACAAAGGACCTTTCGCGTTATTTGTAACTTATTTTGTACATAATGTTTCTGCAACCCTATCTTACGGCAAAAAGAGCTTCTGGATATCAGGACAGTGATCACTCACCTCGGATTAGACTAAGCTTTTTTCTACAACAAGGAGGACGCACAAGACATTCTCCAAACACCCCACAGGGCTGACATCCCCGTTATTTGCGACGCAGGTACAGAGGACAAAGAGCTGGATGCCTGGTCAGGACCCGGAGAAGGCAAGTGGGAAAGCTGCCATTACTGTCAATACTACTCGCCAACGTGCAATCATTGGACAATAAATTAGACGAATACCCTACCAACGGGACATCAAAAACTGTAATATAGTATGTTTCACGGAATCGTGGCTGAATAACGACATGGATATTCAGCTAGAGGGATATTCGCTGGCTGCACCGGCAAGATAGAACAGCACACTCTGGTAAGACAAGGGGGTGGGGGTGGTCTGTGCGTATTTGTAAACAACAGCTGGTGCACGAAATCTAAGGAAGTCTCTAGATTTTGCTCGCCTGAAGTAGAGTATATTGTGATAAATTGCAGGCCACACCACTTGCCTAGAAAGTTTTCAGCTATACTTTTCGTGGCTGTTTATTTACCACCACAGACAGATGCTGGCACTAAGACCACAGTCAGTCAGTATAAGGAAATAAGCAAACAGGAAACTGCTCACCCAGAGGCGGTGCTCCTAGTGGCTGGGGACTTTAATGCAGGGAAACTTAAATCAGTTCTACCAAATTTCTATCAACATGTTAAATGTGCATCCAGAGGGGGAAAAAATCTAGATCACCTGTACTCCACACACAGAGACGCGTACAACGCTCTCCCTCGCCCTCCATTTGGTAAATCCGACCACAACTCTATCCTCCTGATTCCTGCTTACAAGCAAAAATTATAGCAGGAAACACCAGTGACTCAGTCTATAAAAAAGTGGTCAGATGAAGCAGATGCTAAACTACAGGACTGTTTTGCTATCACAGACTGGAACATGTTCCGGGATTCTTCTGATGGCATTGAGGAGTACACCACATCAGTTACTGGCTTTATCAATAAGTGCATCGAGGACGTCGTCCCCACAGTGARTGTACGTACATACCCCAACCAGAAGCCATGGATAACAGGCAACATTCGCACTGAGCTAAATGGTAGAGCTACCGCTTTCAAGGTGCGGGACTCTAACCCAGAAGCTTATAAGAAATCCTGCTATGCCCTGCGACGAACCACCAAACAGGCAAAGCGTCAATACAGGCTAACATTGAATCATACTACACCGGCTCRGACGCTCGTCTTATGTGGCAGGGCTTGCAAACTGTTACATACTACAAAAGGGAAGCACAGCCGCGAGCTGCCCAGTAACACGAGCCTACCAGACGAGCTAAATCACTTCTATGCTCGCTTCGAGGCAAGCAACACTGAGGCATGCATGAGAGCATCAGCTGTTCCGGACAACTGTGTGATCATGCTCTCCGTAGCCGACGTGAGTAAGACGTTTAAATAGGTCAACATACACAAGGCTGCGGGGCCAGACGGATTACCAGGACGTGTGCTCCGGGCATGTGCTGACCAGCTGGCAGGTGTCTTCACTGACATTTTCAACATGTCCCTGATTGAGTCTGTAATACCAACATGTTTCAAGCAGACCACCATAGTCCATGTGCCCAAGAACACAAAGGCAACCTGCCTAAATGACTACAGATCCGTAGCACTCACATCCGTAGCCATGGAGTGCTTTGAAAGGTTGGTAATGGCTCACATCAACACCATTATCCCAGAACGCTAGACCCACTCCAATTTGCATACCGCCCAAACAGATCCACAGATGATGCCATCTCTATTGCACTCCACACTGCCCTAACCCACCAGGACAAAATGAACACTTATGTGAGAATGCTATTCATTGACTACAGCTCAGCATTCAACACCATAGTGCCCTCAAAGCTCATCACTAAGCTAAGGATCCTGGGACTAAACACCTCCCTCTGCAACTTGATCCTGGACTTCCTGACGGGCCGCCCCCAGGTGGTGAGGGAGGTAGCAACACATCTGCCATGCTGATCCTCAACACTGGAGCTCCCCAGGGGTGCGTGCTCAGTCCCCTCCTGTACTCCCTGTTAACTCACGACTGCGTGTCCAGGCATTACTTCAACACCATCATTAAGTTTACAGATGTGAACAGTGGTAAGCCTGATCACCGACAACGACGAGACGCCTATAGGGAGGGAGGAGGTCAGAGAACTGGCCGGGTGGTGCCAGAATAACAACCTATCCCTCAACGTAACCAAGACTAAGGAGATGATTGTGGACTACAGGAACAGGAGGACCAAGCACGCCCCCATTCTCATCGACGGGGCTGTAGTGGAGCAGGTTGAAAGCTTCAAGTTCCTTGGTGTCCACATCAACAACAAACTAGAATGGTCCAAACACACCAAGACAGTCGTGAAGGGGGCACGACAAAGCCTATTCCCCCTCAGGAAACTACAAATATTTGGCATGGGTCCTGAGATCCTCAAAAGGTTCTACAGCTGCAACATTGAGAGCATCCTGACTGGTTGCATCACTGCCTGGTATGGCAATTGCTCGGCCTCTGACCGCAAGGCACTACGGAGGGTGGTGCGTACGGCCCAGTACATCACTGGGGCTAAGCTGCCTGCCATCTAGGATCTCTACACCAGGCGGTGTCAGAGGAAGGCCCTAAAAATGGTCAAAGACCCCAGCCACCCCAGTCATAGACAGACTGTTCTCTCTACTACCGCATGGCAAGCGGTACAGGAGTACCAAGTCCTGGACAAAAATAATTCTCAACAGTTTTTACCCCCAAGCCATAAGACTCCTGAACAGGTAATCAAATGGCTACCCGGACTATTTGCATTGTGTGCCCCTCAACCCCTCTTTTACGCTGCTGCTACTCTCTGTTTATCATATATGCATAGTCACTTTAACTAAACATTCATGTACATACTACCTCAATTGGGCCGACCAACCAGTGCTCCCGCACATTGGCTAACCGGGCTATCTARCTGCATTATGTCCCGCCATCCGCCACCCACCAACCCCTCTTTTACGCTACTGCTACTCTCTGTTCATCATATATGCATAGTCACTTTAACCATATCTACATGTATATACTACCTCAGTCAGCCTGACTAACCGGTGTCTGTATGTAGCCTCGCTACTTTTATAGCCTCGCTACTGTATATAGCCTGTCTTTTAACTGTTGTTTTATTTCTTTACTTACCTATTGTTCACCTCATGCCTTTTTTGCACTATTGGTTAGAGCCTATAAGTAAGCATTTCACTGTAAGGTCTAACACCTGTTATAGTCGGTGCACATGACAAAAACTTTGATTTGAAGATGCTGGAGGAAAACACGGTACAAAAGTACTATATCCACAGTAAAACGAGTCCTATATCGACATAACCTGAAAGGCCGCTCAGCGAGGAAGGAGCCACTGCTCAAAAACCGCCATAAAAAAGCCAGACTACGGTTTTGCAACTGCACATGGGGACAAAGATCGTACTTTTTTGGAGAAATGTCTCTGGTCTGATGAAAACAAAAATTGAACCGTTTGGCAAAATGACCATTGTTATATTTGGAGGAAAAAGGGGGAGGCTTACAAGCCGAAGAACACCATCCAACCGTGAAGCACGGGGGTGGCAGCATCATGTTGTGGGGGTGCTTGGCTGCAGTAGGGACTGGTGCACTTTCACAAAAGAGATAGCATCATGAGGATGGAAAAATTATGTGGATATATTGAAGCAATATCTCAAGACATCAGTCCAGGAAGTTAAAGCTTGGTTGCAAATAAACGATATCTTAACGCGCCATCGATAAGAAAACAATACTGTGCAGCCGTATTCATTGACCTGGCCAAGGCTTTCGACTCTGTCAATCACCACATCCTCATCGGCAGAACTCGATAGCCTTGGCTTCCTCAAATGATTGCCTCGCCTGGTACACCAACTAATTCTCTGATAGAGTTCAGTGTGTCAAATCGGAGGGCCTGTGTTCCGGGCCTCTGGCAGTCTCATGGGGTGCCACAGGGTTCAATTCTTGGACCGACTCTCTTCTCTGTATACATCAATGATGTCCACTCTTGCCTGCTGGTGAGTCTCTGATCACTCTCTACGCAGAGACGCACCATTCTGTATACTTCTGGCCATGGCACTTTGGAGATTTTTTTAAACTGCAAAACCCTTACGCCACCACTGCACTTTATATCAGCGGTTGGCTGGCCTTCTCTAGTCACTCGTAGGCTCAGTCACTGGTAATACTATTTTATTTACAAAGCCATTTTGGGTTTTACTACCTTTTTATTTGGGCATTTTTATTGTTCAGAATGTGGTGGGTACTCTCTTCGTTCGCTAGACTTTATCTGCTAACTGTTCCAAATGTCCGAACTGAATTTTGTAAAAGGTCTTTTGAGTATCTCTGCGCCATTGTCTCTGGAACACCTTACAAATTAATTTTAAACTGGAAGAAACTTTCCCGATTGGTGTTTTTAAATCACTGATGAAGGATTTTGAGGCTGATTCCCTGACCTGTCAATGTTTTAATATTGCCCTGTTTTTTGATATGTGTTATACTCTTTGTGAATTCAATGGTTTTTTACTAGATTACTTGTAGTTTTCATGTTGTCTGTCTGTAATTTTTGTAATGACTTGGTGCTGCCTATCTTGGCCAGCGAGCTCTAGACAAGACGGTTTAAATCTCAAGTGAGCCCCTTCCTGGTTAAATAAAAGGTAAAAAAATAAAACAATAAAATGCCATACAACTCTCCTTCCGTGGCTGCAAATTGCTCTTAAATACAAGTAAAACTAAATGCATGCTCTTCAACGCGATCGCTGCCCGCACCTTGCCCCGCGCCGTCCAACTCCTCTACTCTGTGACGGACTTCTGAGCTTTAGAATATTATTGCGAACTCACATACACCTACGGTGTCTGGTTTAGCTGTAAACCTCCTTCCAGACTCACATCACATTCTCCAATACAAAGTTAAATCTTAGAGATTGGCTTTCCTATTTCGCAGCAAAGCATCGTTACTCATGCCTGCCAAACATACCTGTGTAAAACTCCATTTGTCATTTACAAAATAGCCTCCAAATCCACTACTCAATAATTGGATGCAGTCTAGTCACAGTGCCATCTGTTTTGTCACCAAAGCCCCATATACTACCCACCATCTGCCGACCTGTACCGCTCTCGTTGGCTGGCCCTCGCTTCATACTCGTGCTCCAAGCCCACTGGCTCCAGGTCATCTACAAGACCCTGCTACGGTAAAGTCCCCCTTATCTCAGCTCGCTGGTCCACACATAGCAGCACCCCACCTGTAGCACGCGCCCAGCCAGGTATAGTCTCTCTGGTCCACCCTTCCAAACAATTCTTCTTTGGCCGCCTCTCCTTCCAGTTCTCTGCTGCCAATGACTGGAACGAACTACAAAAATCTCTGAAACTGGAAACACTTATCTCCCTCACTAGCTTTAACTTCTCTAGGGTAGCATGCCCAAATTAAACTGCCTGCTTCTCGGGCCCAGAAGATATGATATGCATATAACTGGTAGATTTGGATAGAAAACACTCTAAAGTTTCCAAAACTGTTAAAATAGTGTCTGTGAATATAACAGAACTGATTTGGTAGGCAAAAACCCGAGAAAAATCAATTCGGGAAGTAGTTTATTTTTGTTTTTGTAGTTTTCTATTCAATGCCATTACAGTATCCATTGACTTAGGACTCAAATTGCAGTTCCTATGCCTTCCACTAGATGTCAACAGTCTTTAGAAATTGTTTCAGGCTTGTATTCTGAAAAATGAGGAAGTAAGAGCAGTCTGAATGAGTGGACCCTAAAGTGTCACAGAGCTTTTTCATGCGCTCGACCGAGAGAGTGCCTTTCTTGTTTACATTTTATATTGACGACGTTATTGTCCGGTTGAAATAGTATCGATTATTTAGGCTAAAAACAACCTGAGGATTGAATTGCAAACACATGATGATACACTCAGGGGTCAAGCCATTCAAATGCCAAGACTGCGGAAAGGATTTTGCCTTTTGAATATAAACATCATGTTTCTATGAACTTTACGGATACAATTTGTATTTTTTTTGTCTGCCTGTTTTTACTGCGTTTGAGCCTGTGGATTACTGAAGAAAACGCGCGAACAAAACTGAGGTTTTTGGATATAAAGAGACTTTATCGAACAAAAGGAACATTGATTGAGTAAATGAATMTCTGCTGAGTGCAACCATATGAAGATCATCAAATGTAAGGGATTAATTTTATCTCTATTTCTACTTGTGTAACTCTTCTACTTGGCTGGTTACTGTTTGTAATGATTTGTCTGCTGGGCTATGTTCTCAAATAATCGTAAGGTATGCTTTTGAGGTAAAGCATTTTTTAAATCTGACACCGTGGTTGGATTCACAAGAAGTTCATCTTTAAACCTAAGTAAAATATGTTTTGTTTTCTGAATTTTTATAATGAGTATTTCTGTACTTGGCGCCCAGCAGTTTCACTGGCTGTTGAAGACGTGGGACGCTAACGTCTCACGTATCCAAGAGAGGTTAAGCACCAGCTGTCAGAGCAGCTCACAGATTACTGCACCTGTACATAGCCCATCTATAATTTAGCCCAAACAACTATACCTCCCTCTACTGTATTTATTTATCTCCTTGGCACCCCATTATTTCTATCTGTACTTTGCACATTCTTCCACTGCAAATCTACCATTCCAGTGTTTTACTTGCTATATTGTACTTACTACGCCACCATGGCCTTTTTTTTGCCTTTACCTCAATTATCTCACCTCATTTGCTCACATTGTATATAGACTTATTTTTCAACTGTATTATTGACTGTATGTTTGTTTTACTCCATGTGTACACTCTGTGTTGTTGTATGTGTCGAACTGCTTTGCTTTATCTTGGCCAGGTCGCAATTGTAAATGAGAACTTGTTCTCAACTTGCCTACCTGGTTAAATAAAGGTGAGAAAGAAAAATGGACAATGACCCCAAGCATACTTACAAAGTTGTGGCAAAATGGCTTAAGGACAACAAAGTCAAGGTATTGGAGTGGCCATCACAAAGCCCTGACCTCAATCCCATAGACAATTTGTGGGCAGAACTGAAAAAGTGTGTGCGAGCAAGGAGGCCAACAAACCTGACTCAGTTACACCAGCTCTGTCAGGAGGAATGGGCCAAAATTCACCCAACTTATTGTGGGAAGCTTGTGGAAGGCTACCCGAAACGTTTGACCCAAGTTAAACAATGTAAAGGCAATGCTACCAAATACTAACTGAGTGTATATAAACTTCTGACCCACTGGGAATGTGATGAAAGAAATGAAAGCTGAAATAAATAATTCTCTCTACTATTATTCTGACGTTTCACATTCTTAAAATAAAGTGGTGATCATAACTGACCTATGACAGCGAATTTTTACTAGGATTAAATGTCAGGAATTGTGAAAAACTGAGTTTAAATGTATTTGGCTGGTGTATGTAAACTTCTGACTTCAACTGTAGATACTACAGAGTCAATAAAATACTAGGCTGGTGGAAACACAATTCTGCCTTAGTAAACAGACTTAGGGTTTTGTCTTCGACATACCTTAATTGCACAAAATTATCATCACAGTACGAGTCATAATACCCATAAAACCTAGCAGTCAAACAAGGAAATGGTTCCAATTGTTTTTCCACCATACATTTTTCCCCATCGGGGATTATAGTAACTTCAAATATGGGCTTTGTTTCGTGTAAATTTACCCTGGCATGACGTTTTGATAACCATGTGAATCTCTCTAGGACAAGGTGACTTTTACCAATATATRCACCCCCTCCAAAATGAAATGTGTAGTCTTGCATATCTACTTTGATGCTAATTAGCAATTTTTGGATCTGATAGTAAATAGAGCTGAATATATTGATAAAAGTCACCTTGTCCAAAAGAGATTTACATGGTTATCAAAACGTCATGCCAGGGTAAGCTTCCACGAAACATCCCTTATTTTAAGTGTTTCTACAATTCTCTATGGGAAAAATATATGGTGGAAAAACGATTTGAACCATTTCGCAGTTTGACCGCTAGGTTCTATTGGTGTTATGACACCTTTACTGTGGGTCTCTACAACAACGGTCACCTGGACATACTACTATCAAAGACAGTAGCACCGTTGTTTCTGTACTGTCTCAAATCATAGGTTTAACATACAGAGGAGAGCATTTGAAAACATCATACATTTTTACGTTATCATTGGGAGGTTAGTTAAGTTAGCTAGGTTGCATATCTTTCTGGGTCAGAAATGGACTCTCTTCGCCTGGCTAACGTTAGCTAGCAAGATTAGCTAGATAGCAGATAATGTAAGCTACTTTACTACTTTTGACGACTAGATATCACCCACCAAATACTGATTGTAAATATATTAACCATGAGAGGAACAAGTTTATGTTTCTCGTACAAATACTCACGAATAGAAAATAAAGTTTCGCTACTCCGGAAGAATTATGCGTTTCCTTACAGAGGAAGAGGCGAAGCGAGAGGCTTTACTCTCGTTAAAATCTGTCCGCGAGATAAATGTTTTGTTGTTGTATGGAGGTCTATGAGAGTGTCGAATTACGTGAGGCTTTTTTTAATCAAATATAAGTTTCGTAATGTTTAGGTTGTTACAAATGTACGGATATAAGTGGTTGCACGTGGCATTGCGGCAGCTAGGAGAAAAACGACTTAGTGCCCAAGTTTATCTGCCCTCTCATTSGCTAGAATGGTCCCGCCTGTCTTCCTTCATTGAGGGTGGACATGTATTTCCGTTGCTAGACCGGTCACTTGATTATCTTGTCAACATAATAGACTAGCTTTGCTTTTCTGCAGTTAAAACGTCACGGTACCTGACCAATCAAACAATGGCCCCTCGATTATATGGAAAAAATTAGAGGCTGTTGATTGGTGTGTATTCTTAAATAAATACAAATTTTCGCCAAAAGTATCAGTTTTGTATCAGCAATTTTTTGTAGCTATGCCAGTTCTGAACTCTAATCTTATTAATCAAGGACGAATTGTGGTCATTGTAATAGCAAGTAGATAGTTCCTGTACGGCTAAAGCACCTGTTGTAAAGAAGATAGAGCATACCCTTTCATTCACTGTCCTGATTCTCCATAGGAAGACAGGTTGACTCCCACACTAACAATGTTGCCCTAGATCTGGGATTTCAGAAACAAATAAGACTAAATTGTTGAATTAATCCTCTTCAAAAGCTTTCATATTGTAATATGAAATAAACGACTTACTGTAATATCAAAACCAGCCAGTGCAGGCCAATGATGGTTTACCAATAGAATACTGGGAGACTGAAATGTATGTGATATGACTCTTATTTCAGCTCAAAGAAAACATACAAAAAACACCAGAACCACACAACAGGCATGCCATCTTTCACAGAACATAGCAGCCTTTTTTTGACATTACCATTTATTGTTATTAACACAACAAAGTCGGGCATAAAACCATCTTCTGTACATCACTGTTCCTTTATTAAATAACTACAACAAGAGTAAAAGAGTTGACTGTATTTAAATAATCTAATCATTCAGCAACATCTAGGCAGGTGACCAGAGAGGTGGTGGGCGCGAGCAAAAGTACGATGGCAGCGGTGGCAGGAGTACGGTCTCTCCCCAGTGTGGGTCCTCATGTGAGTTTTAAGGTGACCGACCATGCGGAAGCTTTTGTCACACTCCTGGCAGTGATATGGCCGTGAGTTATTGTGGATCCTCATGTGTTTGCCCAYATCCCCTGAAGAGGTATAGCAGCCGTGGCAGACAGAACATTCATACGGCTTCTCTCCAGTGTGGGTGCGTATGTGTTTTGTGAGATCTCCAGATTGAGCAAAGCTCTTGCTGCACTCAGAACAGACGTATGGTCTCTCACCTGTGTGAGTGCGCTGGTGGTTCTTCAGGTGTTCATGTCGGAAAAATGTCTTGTCACACACTGTGCAATGGAAAGGCCTCTCCCCAGTGTGTGTGCGCTGGTGGGTTTTCAACGCAGCACTGTTTATGAACTTCAGCCCACAAACCCCACAATGGTAGTTCCTTTCATTGTTGTGGATCTTCAGATGCGTCTTCAGATAACCTTTGTCCGCAAAGTCTTTACCACACACAGTACATTTGAAAGGTCTCTCCCCTGAGTGTGTGCGCAGGTGAAGCTTCAAAGAATAACTGTATGCAAACCGCCTGTCACATTTGGGGCAGGATAAAGGCTTCTCGCCAGAGTGAACGGTCATGTGAACTCGGAGGTGCCACATCCGGGCAAAATCCTTTCCGCAGTCTTGGCATTTGAATGGCTTGACCCCTGAGTGTATCATCATGTGTTTGCAATGACTGCTGGCTTCTGAGAAGCTCTTGCCACACTCCTTGCAGACGTAGGGCTTCTCGCCGGMGTGTGTGCGCATGTGAATGCGCAGATTCTGAGGACTAGAGCAGCTTTTGCCACACTCTGAGCATGGCATGCCGATGTTCACACAGACAGGGCCATCCTCAGGCTTAGTGTCCTCAGGTTTGTAACACTGGTGAGGTCCCAGTCCCCAGCAATTCTTGAAGCTCTTTCCACAGTCAGCGCAACTGAGGTATCCATCGATGAAAGTAACAGCCATTTTGTGCCAAACCTTGCAGTGAGTATGCAGTCTGGCTATGTACTGGAAGCTGCGGTCACAATAGGGGCAGGGGTGGAGTTTCCTTAGAGAGGGAGAGGGGTGGGCCTGACAGATGTGGACGTGTAGCTGTCGTGGGGTATGGAACATGCAGCTACAGTGGGGACAGCTGTGTGTGGGGGCATACACGGTTTTACTTGTTGAGACATGGCTTTTCAGCATGGCCACGTACTGCTTCTGGTGTTTGGTCTTCATGTGGTTCTCCAGGAAGTAACAGTCAGTGAAGGAGATGGTGCAGTGTGGACAAGAAAAAAATTGAGGAGAAGAGACTGGGGGAGAGGGACAGAGCAGTGGAAGGATGGTAGAAAGAGTGAGAAGAGAGCGATGGGAGGAGAGAGGAAACAGAACATAGTTGTGATTACTTACATTTCCTCATTCAACAATAAAATGTTTGAGTAAATATCTTTGCTGAAAATTCATTTCAAAGTTTGGTAAATTAATGTTCAAGTAATCCCATCATCCATTTCAAATGCAGTGTTGAGGGTGGACAGGATGTATGAACTATGCCCTACCTCCATCTGTCTCGTCTGAGTTTTCCTCCTTCACCAAACACACRTTAGTGTCTCGCAGAAGTGTCTTAACCACTACCTTATGGATTAGAAAAATGAAGAAACCACAGTARGCATRAACCAAAAGTSTAAATATTATTGTCTAGTTACTGTCACATGTTGGGAAAGACCACTAACTCTTCTTACATTAGACAATCTTGTTAGRGTCACCACAGGACTCKATGATATCTTGCTACATCCGYTCATTGGATTGGATGTATTTTGATGTTTGATGTGCTTCTTCTGGAAGGAAGGAACAGAACGGTTTGGTTCCTCTCCCATTCCCTGCTGTTCAAAGTCTGTTGGTTCCTCTTTGATTTGGATGGAGCTGATACAAACCCCTTTAGTAATGTAGGGTGATTGGCTAATGTCTGGTTCTTCTCTATTGCAGTAAACATCATCTGACTGTGTTCCACACTCTGTTTTGATGGGGTCTCGATGGTGTTTAGTCCTCTTGGTTTTGTTGTGTTGCTTTTTCCCAGGTTTGTTCTTCATCTTGTTGACTGGAGTGCTTCTTCATTTGAATTCTGTGGGGAAAAGAACAGGTTTTATTGAGCATCACCCTTAGAGAGCTATACCAAGCAGTGATCATATTAATAAACCATGCAACATAAGTCACAGGAAGGCCAAAAAGATCATCAAGGACAACAACCACCCGAGCCACTGCCTGTTCACCCCGCTATCATCCAGAAGGCGAGGTCAGTACAGGTGTATCAAAGCTGAGACCGAGACTGAAAAACAGCTTCCATCTCAAGGCCATCAGACTGTTAAACAGCCATCACTAGCACAGAGAGGCTGCTGCCTATATACAGACTTGAAATCATTGGCCACTTTAATAAATGGAACATTAGTCACTTTAATAATGTTTACATATCTTGCATTACTCATCTCATATCTATTGCATCTTAGCCTATGCCGCTTTGACATTGCTCACCCATATCTTTATACATTCTTATTCCATTCCTTTAGTTAGATGTGTGGGTATTAGGCTTTTGTTTTGTAATTGTTAGATATAGCTGCACTGTCGGAACCAGAAGCACAAGCATTTCGCTACACTCGCAATAACATCTGCTAACCATGTGTATGTGACCAATCCAAATTGATTTGACAAATTTTAATTTTTTTATTTCACCTTTATTTAACCAGGTAGGCTAGTTGAGAACAAGTTCTCATTTGCAACTGCGACCTGGCCAAGATAAAGCATAGCAGTGTGAACAGACAACAACACAGAGTTACACATGGAGTAAACAATAAACAAGTCAATAACATGGTAGAAAAAAAAAGAGAATCTATATACAAT
This sequence comes from Salvelinus sp. IW2-2015, assembly GCF_002910315.2. Taxonomy (NCBI): domain Eukaryota; kingdom Metazoa; phylum Chordata; class Actinopteri; order Salmoniformes; family Salmonidae; genus Salvelinus; species Salvelinus sp. IW2-2015. Next base: position 1,044,248 of record NC_036874.1, on the reverse strand, counting down.
GTGTGCAAAAGGCATGAGGTAGGCAATAAATCAAATAATTACAATTTAGCAGATTAACACTGGAGTGATAAATCATCAGATGATCATGTGCAAGAAGAGATACTGGTGTGCAAAAGAGCAGAAAAGTAAATAAATAAAAGCAGTATGGGGGTGAGGTAGGTAAATTGGGTGGGTAGTTTACAGATGGACTATGTACAGCTGCAGCGATCGGTTAGCTGCTCGGATAGCAGATTTTTAAAGTTGTTGAGGGAGATAAAAGTCTCCAACTTCAGAGATTTTTGCAATTCGTTCCAGTCGCAGGCAGCAGAGAACTGGAAGGAAAGGCGTCCAAATGAGGTTTTGGCTTTAGGATGATCAGTGAGATACACCTGCTGGAGCGCGTGCTACGGGTGGGTGTAGCCATCGTGACCAGTGAACTGAGATAAGGCGGCACTTTACCTAGCATAGCCTTGTAGATGACCTGGAGCCAGTGGGTCTGACGACGAACATGTAGCGAGGGCCAGCCGACTAGGGCATACAGGTCGCAGTGGTGGGTGTATAAGGTGCTTTAGTAACAAACGGATGGCACTGTGATAAACTGCATCCAGTTTGCTGAGTAGAGTATTGGAAGCTATTTGTAGATGACATCGCCGAAGTCGAGGATCGGTAGGATAGTCAGTTTTACTAGGGTAAGTTTGGCGGCGTGAGTGAAGGAGGCTTTGTTGCGGAATAGAAGCCGACTCTAGATTTGATTTTGGATTGAAGATGTTTGATATGAGTCTGGAAGGAGAGTTTGCAGTCTAGCCAGACACCTAGGTACTTATAGAGTCACATACTTCTAGGTCGAACCGTCCAGGGTGGTGATGCTAGTCGGGCGTGCGGGTGCAGGCAGCGAACGGTTGAAAAGCATGCATTGGTTTACTAGCGTTTAAGAGCAGTTGGAGGCCACGGAAGGAGTGTTGTATGGCATTGAAGCTCGTTTGGAGGTTAGATAGCACAGTGTCCAAGGAAGGCCGGAAGTATACAGAATGGTGTCGTCTGCGAAGGTGGATCAGGGAATCGCCCGCAGCAAGAGCAACATCATTGATGTATACAGAGAAAAGAGTCGGCCCGAGAATTGAACCCTGTGTACCCCCATAGAGACTGCCAGAGGACCGGACAACATGCCCTCCGATTTGACACACTGAATCTGTCTGCAAAGTAGTTGGTGAACGCAGAGGCAGTCATTAGAAAAACCGAGGCTACTGAGTCTGCCGATAAGAATTGGTGATTGACAGAGTCGAAAGCCTTGCCAGGTGATGAAGACGGCTGCACAGTAATGTCTTTTATCGATGGGGTTATGATATCGTTTAGTACCTTGAGCGTGGCTGAGGTGCACCCGTGACCGGCTCGGAAACCGGATTGCACAGCGGAAGAAGGTACGGTGGGATTCGAGATGGTCAGTGATCTGTTGTTGACTTGTTTCGAAGACCTTAGATAGGCAGGCAGGATGATATGTCTGTAACAGTTTGGGTCCAGGGTGTCTCCCCCTCTCCGCGGCAGCTTTCCAATCCTTGGATTCAGATGATACGAAGGAGAGGTTGAACAGGCTGGTAATAGGGGTGCGACAATGGCGGCGGACAGTTCAGAAATAGGGGTCCAGATTGTCAAGCCCAGCTGATTTGTATGGGTCTTTCCAGCTCTTTCAGAACATTGCTATCTGGTATGGGTAAGGAGAAGCTGGAGGTTGGGCGAGTAGCAGCGGGGGGGGGGCTGTTGGCCAAGGTTGGAGTCGCCAGGAGGAAGGCATGGCCAGCCATTGAGAAATGTTTGTTGAAGTTTTCGATTATCACGGACTTATCAGTGGTGACCGTGTTACCTAGCCTCAGTGCAGTGGGCAGCTGGGAGGAGGTGCTCTTGTTTTCCATGGACTTTACAGTATCCCAGAACTTTTTGGAGTTAGAGCTACAGGATGCAAATTTCTGCTTGAAAAAGCTGGCCTTTGCTTTCCTGACTGACTGCGTGTATTGGTTCCTGACTTCCCTGAACAGTTGCATATCGCGGGGGCTCTTCGATGCTCTTCGATGCTAAATCGGGTAATTGAAGAAACCACAAGTCTGTATGAACAATAAATGTAACTGCATACGTTTCTAACAGACAACCTACCAGTAATAATTGGCCTATAGACGGGTTGGTTGTTTAGCAACAAAACCGATGCGAACACAACTAGGGCAAAACAGACGGGGTTGTCTTAAATTGTTGATAACATGTAAACTATATTTCGTCTCCAATGTCTATTGAATACATAAATACATTTGCAAAATGAGAACTTGTCTCTCAAATACATCGTTACAGTTGTTGGTTAGCTAGTTAGCGGAATTTAGCCATATAAATAGCATAGATGACGTGGCAACAGTTAAAACCCTTCAAAAAACGACATGGTATCAAGAAACGGATAAAACGATATGAAACGATTCCCCACACTGCAGCTTCTAGTCATTGTTGTTGTTAGCTAGTTGGTCATCCAGAATCACAACACATGGAGTTCTGCCCCATTGAAGCATCGTTTTCGTGACGTTGTCAGCTAACCCTTCAATATGACATTAGCATTCATGTTGCTCCCAACCCGCTCAGACAAAAGCATAGCTCGTTATAGGATTATAATACAGGCAGCAAACTCTACTTACTGTTGCAGCCAACTAGCTAGCTACTGTTTTGAGCTGCTAGTAGCCGAGTCTTTGTAAATGAGAACAACACAGCAAATGCCAATTAGTTTGTATCTTGTAAATTCTCAATGAAAATGGCACACAGCTTCGCAGTCCTTTATTGACGCCATAAAAAGCTGCACTTTCTGGTCGATGTCCACAACGTTCCACCACAGATAGAACAAGGTCGTCACTAGTTACAACAGCCACAAAGTCATAAACCCCGCCTCTTTTTTACATTCTACCTCATTTAGCAGACACTCATATATCGTAGTGAATGGATACATTTTTGTACCGTTCCCCCGTGGGAATCGAATGCACAACCCTGACGTTACAAGCGCCATGCTCTACCAACTGAGCCACACGAACCTATTTCTACAATTTCTCAAAAATGTGGGTTTAAACCTTAACCACACTGCTAACCTTATGTCGAAACCAATTTTGAATTTGTGGCTTTGGTAACTAGTGGAAATCCATAGAACCAGATGTTTTACCGGATGTATAAATCTGAAGCATCCGGTTGGATTTCCCACTTCACACCGAATATGAGAAGAAGCCCAGTGGTCTAGCCTGGCCACTGAAGTATAACAAYAATGAGCCTGATGACTTGCACTAAATTCTTCCGCTGCTCTGTCGTTCGCTACATACTGTAATGACCTGACTAGATCATAAAGGAACAATTGTCCAGACAGAGGATTGAGTTTACGAATTGACGGTTTATTAACCCAACTTTACACAGGCTACTGTTTGGCCGTAGCCCACGCCAAATAAATGAAAGATACCCCACAAACCAACCGTGACCTTCTCTTGTGAAAGCCAGATGTAAGAGAAAGAACAATGGCTAAATCTGGTCTTAACTTCCAATGCTCCATCCATCACTTTGATGGATGGAGAGGAGTAGTGCGGGTCTTGCATACCCAGCCTCTCACATGGTGCGAACACACGGGACTCAAGTTTCGCCTTGGTCGCTGTGGATGGACTCCGCATCTTAAAAAACCTGCTGAACATCCCCGCTGTCAGGGCGTCGACGATGGTCTCTGCCTCCTGGTCAGGCAGAGCATAGCCTCGGGCCATTTTGTGAATAGTCCATGGCCGTGAGCACCAGCGGTTTCCACTGTCTGTGTGGGGAACGGCCCAACTACATCCACTCCCACCCTCTCCATGGGAGCCCCACTGGGAACTGTTGGAGCTGAGCATGAAAGTGGCCTGGAGGGCCCTTTCTCGCTGTGCAGTTGTCACAGCGCGGCAAAGTCCTCCACAACCCTCTGTGTGCTGCTCCCAGTAAAAGCCCTGACGGACGCGGCACAGTGTTTTTGTGACCCCAAAGTGTCCAGTCCCCACCCCCCCATGAGTACTCTGGAGCACAGCCTCCCGCAATGCTTTTGGACACACCACCTGCCACCTCTCTCTCTCCCGTAGCTGACTCCTTCCATGCCCTCTGTAGCCACGCCATCAGCCAGCCGCAGTCTCTCAAACTTTGACCACAACCCTTTGGTCGCGAGTGAGAGCGCTGTCACCTCTTCCCATGGTGGCCTCACCTGCGCCTCTACCCACTGTAGCACTGGCTGTAGGTCTGTGTCCCGTCCCTGCTGCTGCCCCCATTCAGCCACGTCGACAGTCTGCAGCTCACAGCAGACAGGCCCGCTCGCCCGACACACTGTGGCACAGATCCCCTCCTCTGCACACAGCTCTCTCTCCCGTCCCTCTCTCCGCTCACAGTGGCGGCAGCCGTCTGCAGTACAGGGCCGACGGGACATGGCGTCGGCGTTGGAGTGGCGTGCCCCTGACCTGTGCACCACTGTGAAGTCATACAGCTGAAGCTCCTCCAACCAGCGTGCCACCTGCCCCTCTGGCTCTCTGAAAGACATGAGCCACTGGAGAGCAGAGTGGTCAGTCCTTACAGTAAAGGGCAGGCCACCCAGGTAGTACTTGAAGTGTTTGACGGAAGCCACAACAGCCAAGAGCTCCCACCGGGTGACACAGTAGCGGCGCTCAAGTTTGTCAAATGTTTTGCTGAAGTACGCCACCACTCTCTCCACCTCTGGCCCCCCCTGGGCCAGCACCCCACCCATGCCCACATTGCTCGCATCTGTGTCCAGGATAAAGGGCAAGGTGAGGTCAYGGGGGGCGAGCACGGGGGCCTCGATCAGTGCACGTTTGAGGGTGTTGAAGGCCTCCTCACACTCCACTGTCCAAGTGAAAGCCTTGTCCTTCGGCAGCAGGCGGTTCAGGGGAGCAGCAACGCTTGAGAAGCCCCGTACAAACCTCCTGTAGTACGAGGCCAGGCCCAGGAAGCTCTTCAGCTGACGCTGGTCGGTGGGGGTGGGCCAGTCTCGGACAGCCCCCACCTTGTCCTCCATGGTGCTGATCCCCTCCTTCCCCACTCGGTGGCCCAAGAAGGACACCTCTCTCCTCATGAAGTGGCACTTCTAGGGGTGGAGCTTCAGACCGGCGGCAGCCACCCTCTCCAGCACACGCCGTAGCGCCACCAGGGCTGACTGGAAGGAGCTGCCATGGGCCAGGATGTCATCGAGGTATACCAGACACGGCTGTCGGGGGATGCCATCCAGCACCCTGTCCATCAAACGCTCAAAAGTAGCTGGAGTGTTGCACAGGCCGAAGCACAGGACCTTGAACTGCCAGTGTCCTCTGTTAGTGGAGAACGCAGTTTTGGCTCTGGCCTCTGGGGAGAGGGGCACCTGCCAGTAGCCACTGCGGAGGTCTAGTGAGGAGAACCAGGAGGACCCCCTAACCAGGTCCAGCGACTCATCGATACGTGGTATGGGGTATGAGTCCTTCCTGGTTACCTCATTCAGCCGCCTGTAGTCCGTACAGAACCTCAGCTTGCCCCCCTTATTCGGAACCATGATGACTGGCGCCGCCCAGAGGCTGTCTGAGGGCTCGATGAAGTCTGCCCGCTGCATCTCCAACACAGCCTGGTCTGCCGCCTCCTGGCGAGCCAGCGGGATACGGCGGGGACGCATCTTGATGGGTCGAGCATCACCTGTGTCGATCTCATGCTGCACCAGATGAGTCTGACCCACCTCTTCCTCACTCAGCGCAAAGCTGTCTCTGAATTCAAACAGCAACTGCCACAACCGTTCCTGCTGCTCGGGGTCAAGACCAACACAGTTCCTCCCCCATATCTCCCTCAGTGCAGACAGTGTCCTCTCCTCTCCCATCTGAGGTAGCTGGGCTGGGGGGGCGCAGCCCGGGCTCACAGGGTTGTTCTTGTACCTGTCGTAGCAGAGCAGGCGATTCACCCACTCGGCGTAGCTGGGAATGTAACACGCACCGTAGGTGACGAGGAGGGGCTGGGAAAAGTCACACACAGATGTGGGGGAGGGGGGGGGCAGCCATGAGTCTCTTCTGCTTTAACTGTTGGAGTAAAGGGTTTGTTGTTGGGTTGAGTGAATGTGACATTAGGGGGAGGGGTAGGGGGGGCATCGTGTGACTTCCGGCCCTGCCTAGAAGTTCAGTGCATACTGTTGTGTGCCCCCATTTAGGTCTAACTGGCAGCCTGTGCTCCTAAGAAAGTCCAACCCCAGTATACAAGGGTCCTGCACAGCCGCCACCCACACAGGATGACGCACAGACCTGCCCCCTACTGTCAGAGTCATTATTCCCTTTCATGGGTGCCAGCTCACCTGTGACTGTGCGGAGCTGCACAGTTGTGGGCTCACACTGAGTCCAACCTGGCACAATATCTGGCCTCACCAGGGTTACTGTGGACCCAGTGTCCACCAGGGCAGAGCAGGGCACCCCCTCCACAGTGACAGGGACATGACAAAAGTCCCCAACACAGGTCCGGCCCACCACAACAACAGGCTCCATCCGCTTGCCCTCGTCTGCTTCTGGGGGAAGTGGAGCCTTGCTTCCCCGTCTGTGCCGGTGGGCTCCTCCTGAAGAAGATGGTGGTTGGAATAGAAAGCCAGGGGTCCGCACTACCTGGTCTATGCGGACCCCGAGCCGTTTCCCTGAGCACTGGAGGACATGGGGCAATCCCGGCGCAGATGGCCTGGCTGGCCACAACCCCAGCAGACCCTGGGACCAGGGCGTGTGTTTCGTGCCGCCTGTAGCGACACAGCACGAATGAGTTCTGTCATTTCAGCCACCTATTCAGGCTTTTCCGGCTCCGTGCTGCTCTGCCCCCCAGCTTGCACAGAGGGTCTGTCTCCCTGCACCCCCACCTAAGCCCCAGCTGAAGCCCCAGCCCACACCAGCTCCCTCTCCAAAGCCATCTCCAAGGCTATCTGCAATGACTCAGGATGAGCCAACTGGGTCTGTATGCGCAGCTCCGTAGGAGAGAGCGCCTGTATGAACTGGTCCCGTGCTAGCTCGCTCTGCACGGAGGGGGGCATGTGAGCATATGCCCGCTGAGAGAGGCTCTCAATGTCATTAGCTAGCACCCGTAGAGGCTCTCCAGGCTGCCTGCGTCTATTACTCAGTTCGGAGCGCAGTAGCCTGGGCTGTACACACTGTCCATAGCGCCTCCTCAGTGCTCCCACTAAAGTACCATAATCACGTCTGTCCTCGGGGCTATCAAACAGGCCAGAGCATCATCCGTGAGGCATAAAGCCAACTGCAGTGCCCTATCTTCATTCGACCACCCCCTAAAATGAGCTAACAGTTCAAACTGAGCATGAAAAGCTCCCCAATCCGCTTTACCGGAATACTTCGGGGTCTTAACAGATACGGACGCAGCCAGGAACGGGGCGCCGCCATGTTTGTTTACATCCTGAGCCCCAGATCCTCGTCCCACCGCGTCGACATCACCCCTTCGGTCCGCCCACCAGAATCCGCGCGAAGCACAGTCGACGAAGGACTCATGCCCGCTTCACCCGCCATCACTCTAATATCCTCCCTCAAGCGGCCTCTGGGCTCCGACGCCCTGGCGATCTCCTCAGCCAGATCCTCCGAAGTCCATGCACACGCACCTCCTTGGCCATAATCGTCCCCTACCTCCACCTTCACTTTCGGATTCCCTCTAAGTATTTTCAACCCCCGTTCTCACCTATGGTAGCTAGCCACAGAAGTCAGCTAGCTAGCTGGCTAACTTTTATCAACGTTTTTACTTCTGACACCAATGTAATGACCTGACTAGATCATAAAGGAACAATTGTCCAGACAGAGGTTGCGTTTACGAATTGACGGTTTATTAACCCAACTTTACACAGGCTACTGTTTGGCCGTAGCCCACGCCAAATATATGAAAGATACCCCACAAGCCAACCGTGACCTTCTCTTGTGAAGGCCAGACGTAAGAGAAAGAACAATGGCTAAATCTGGTCTTAATTTCCAATGCTCCATCCCCCTGCCCAACCCCCCTCCACACCACTCCACCATCCACCAGGATGCCCGGCATCAGAACAATCCAGGCATTCCCGTGATTGGCAGATAGCAGGTTGATTGGCATGTCGGACCCTGCGAACACTGGTAAGTACAACACAACCCACTAATAGCCTAACACATAACACACCGCTGTCTGTGCGGGTCGCTACAATACTTTAGTCTGAGACTCCCATAATTGAAGTCTTTTGTTGTGAAGAGGGGCACGAGTATCAAAGACAACAACATATTTTCAAACCACCGCTTTACCCAGGGAGAAAATCTGCCCCCTCTCATTGAAGCATAGACAGCGTTAAAATCACTAGATAGTGATAGTGCTGACGTCATCCACCTATTCCTATGGAAAATTCCCAATGGKAAATTTGAAAGGTGCTGCGCCATATTGCCACAGAATAATCAGCAAGATATTTCACAGGWTGTATAAGTGTGAYGCATCCGGWTAGCGTMTCCACTCACTACCAAAAATGGTGATGAGAGAAAGCCCAGTGGCCGGCAGTGGGTGAAGATGGAGTGAGATGGATTTTGGCCTACATTATGCTAATGTTCTCATTGACAAAACGTTTGATCTCAATACAGTTTTCTGTTCCCAAAACTAGAATCTGTTACGAACAGAGTGGACTATTTTTAGTAGATTTTACCCTTTACCAAAGTAAAAAAAAYAAATGTTGTTTAGAAGGAGTGGAAGGGCAAATTGGGTTGCTGGAGTGTTTACGGACATGTTCAATCTCTCCCTATCACAGTCTGCTGTCCCCACTTGCTTCAATATGTTCACCATTGTTCATGCACCCAAGAAAGCAAAGGTAACTGAACTAAATTACTATCACCCGTAGAACTCACTTCTGTCATCAGGAAGTGCTTTGAGAGGCTAGTTAAGGATCATATCACCTCTACCTTACACCCTAGACCCACTTCAATTTGCATACCGCCCCAATAGATCCACAGAGGATGCAATTGCCATCGCACTGCATACTGCCCTATCCCATTTGGACAAGAAGAATACCTACGGCAGAATGCTGTTCATTGTCTATAACTCAGCCTTCAACACAATGGTACCGTCCAAGCTCATCATTAAGCTCGGGGCCCTGGGTCTGAACCCCGCCCTGTGCAACTGGGTCTGGMACTTCCTGACAGGCCTCCCKCAGGTGGTGAAGGTAGGAAACAACACCTCCACTTRGCTGATTGATCACCAACACAGGGGTCCCACAAGGGTGCGTGCTCAGCCCCCTCCTGTACTCCCTGTTCACCTATYACTGCGTGGCTACGCACGCCTCCAACTCAATCATCAAGTTTGCATACGACACAAACGTAGTAGGTCTGATTACCAACAATGACGAGACGGCCTACAGGGAGGAGGTGAGGGTCCTGGTGGAGTGGTTCCAAGAAAATAATCTCTCCCTTAAAGTCAACAAAACAAAAAAACTCATCGTATACTTCAGGAAACAGCAGAGGGAGCACACCCCTATCCACATCGACTGGACTGCAGTGGAGAAGGTGGAAAGCTTCAAGTTCCTCGGCGTACACATCACTGACAATCGGAAATAGTCCACCCATGCAGACAGTGTGATGAAAAAGGTGCAACAGCGCCTCTTCAAACTCAGGAGGCTGAAGAAATTTGGCTTGGCCCCTAAGACCCTTAGAAACTTTTACAGATGCACAATTGAGAGCATCCTGTCAGGCGGTGATACAGCCTGCTCTCAATTGTGCATCTGTAAAAGTCGCACCTTTTTCATCACACTGTCTGCATGGGTGGACTATTTCCGATTGTCAGTGATGTGTACGCCGAGGAACTTGAAGCTTTCCACCTTCTCCACTGCAGTCCAGTCGATGTGGATAGGGGTGTGCTCCCTCTGCTGTTTCCTGAAGTATACGATGAGTTTTTTTGTTTTGTTGACCCAGAAGGTCCTGTATAAACACAAACCTACTTACTTAAAAAGTATGTTTCCTCTGACTACTGCGGCTGCATCTCAGTAAATGCTATACTGCCACTGCA
>NC_036874.1:991116-1032612 GCF_002910315.2 Salvelinus sp. IW2-2015 | reverse complement strand
GATGCGATTGACCATCGAGAGACTTTAAGATGCATTAATCATACCTGCTATCAATAGCTTGCATATGGAAATATGCAGAGTCAGACATGCCGCACATATCAAAGAACCCCAGCCAGTGTGGACGTGTAGCTGTCGTGGGGTATGGAACATGCAGCTACAGTGGGGACAGCTGTGTGTGGGGGCATACACGGTTTTACTTGTTGAGACATGGCTTTTCAGCATGGCCACGTACTGCTTCTGGTGTTTGGTCTTGATGTGATTCTCCAGGAAGTAACAGTCAGTGAAGGAGATGGTGCAGTGTGGACAAGGAAAGAACTGAGAAGTAGAGACTGAGGGAGAGGTACAGAGCAGTGGAAGGATGGTAGAAAGAGTGAGAAGAGAGCGATGGGAGGAGAGAGGAAACAGAACATAGTTGTGATTACTTACATTTCCTCATTCAACAATAAAATGTTTGAGTAAATATCTTTGCTGAAAATTCATTTCAAAGTTTGGTAAATTAATGTTCAAGTAATCCCATCATCCATTTCAAATGCAGTGTTGAGGGTGGACAGGATGTATGAACTATGCCCTACCTCCATCTGTCTCGTCTGAGTTTTCCTCCTTCACCAAACACACCTTAGTGTCTCGCAGAAGTGTCTTAACCACTACCTTATGGATTAGAAAAATGAAGAAACCACAGTACGCATCAACCAAAAGTCTAAATATTATTGTCTAGTTACTGTCACATGTTGGGAAAGACCACTAACTCTTCTTACATTAGACAATCTTGTTAGTGTCACCACAGGACTCAATGATATCTTGCTACATCCGGTCATTGGATTGGATGTATTTTGATGTTTGATGTGCTTCTTCTGGAAGGAAGGAACAGAACGGTTTGGTTCCTCTCCCATTCCCTGCTGTTCAAAGTCTGTTGGTTCCTCTTTGATTTGGATGGAGCTGATACAAACCCCTTTAGTAATGTAGGGTGATTGGCTAATGTCTGGTTCTTCTCTATTGCAGTAAACATCATCTGACTGTGTTCCACACTCTGTTTTGATGGGGTCTCGATGGTGTTTAGACATCTTAGTTTTGTTGTGTTGCTTTTACCCAGGTTTGCTCTTCATCTTGAGTGCTTCTTCATTTGAATTCTAAGGGGAAAAGATCAGGTTTTATTGAGCATCATCCCTTAGAGAGCAATACCAGGCAGGGATCATACTAATATCGAACCAGGGTCTGTAGTGACGCCTCTAGCACTGAGATGCAGTGCCTTAGTTTAGGGATCCCGAGTGGTGCAGCAGTCTAACTAGCTAATGTCTTGAGCTGCTAGTATTTGTATTTTATTAGGATCCCCATTAGCTACTCTTACTGGGGTCCAAACAAAACATAACATATTACATAACATTAATAGATAGGTACAGAACAACATACATTTTAAATTAGAATACACACTTTTATACAATTATGCCTTGGCATTCCATGCATAATGTAGTCATTATAACGGCAATACTGCAGCCATTAATTTCCCATATAGTGCCATCCTTTGCTCTACCGTTAAAAATAGCTTTGTCTAAAAGCCAATAAATGCTTGATCCGAAAATGTGGTCAGAGGCTCTATTTGGATGGTGTAAAGTAATCTCGGAGCCTCTGGTGGCATGCAGAGGCCAAATTGAGCTCCATACCGCACCGCCGTGAACCTCCCAAATGTTGTAACAATGTGGATGGCTCCATATAGCTCCTTCGCATTGACATGGTTGGGTGACGGTAGGTGGGGATGGGAGGTCCTGTATAAACACAAACTCATTCCTTGACAATTTCCTTTACAACAGATCTGCGCTGCTCCGCAAAGCGCAATAAGTATAAATGCCCTGACTTCTGCAGAGGCGTATCGCCGTAAATGCTGAACGGTCAATGCAAACATCAGATTGACCACGTAACGCCTTTAAACAGGTCAGGATATCCTAATCTCGCAGCATCCTTGAATCCTGATATAATAATCTCACAGCAGAAYTGGTTTTGTAAACACCAGAGAGAATCTCAGAACATCAGGGGTGTAATCATTAGTCCAACCACGAGTTTCTATTGGACAAATTCAGATAAGTCCCTCCCCGTTTCGTTCCGTTAAAGAAACGTTTTGCAACAGAATCAGCGTAATGAATAGCCCCTGGAACCATCCTGTCCTTGGTTCTTCCGTTTACGTCAATCCTATGTAATCGTGTGATTCATAGATGCTACTGAATGCAAGTGCAACCAGATAGGCTGAGGCAAAGCGAGAGCGTGTCACTTCCCAAAATCTGACCACGTTAAGCAGATCATTATTTATGTGAGGGGTTTTTGTATGGGGTCGGGGCAATGAGTGTCGAATTTAGTCAAGATAAAAAGGAAATTATATTTTTATACGTGTGTCTTATTTGATATAATAGAAGTTTGGTAATGCTTAGGTTGTTACGAGTATACTGATATAAGTGTGATGCACTGACATCCCGGCAGCTTTGAGAAAAAACACTTCATACAACAGTTGTCCCTGTTGAAATTCGAGACGTTTTACAGGCGGCGGACGTCAACACCCCTCAGAATATAAAAAAAACAGATGTATCCACCTATCTAAAGAAAGGAATAGAGGGGAGCCCGCCGTTATGCTCTGTAGACAACGAATCCTCATTGTTAGGGCGGAGACAAGCATCTCGTCATTATATACAGTATCTTTGGTGCAACACACGAAAATGCAATAATCATATGGAGTTTCACCTTAGTCGTTAACGAGTAGTCTCGTCTTTGTTGATGAGAATAATACAGCAAAGGTTAACGTATTATTGTATATCTCGTAAATGCTCAATGATAGAAGGGCCAACACAGCCTCGCCTACCTTTGTCGACGCCATAAAAACGCTGCACTTTCTAGTTTGTCCTTAAAGTGCCTACTAAACGTGGCCTTGACCAATCAGGTAATGGCTCCTCGCTATGCAACGATTTGGAGGCGGTTTATTGGTGTGGATTCTTAAAGAAATATTCCTCAAAATAAATATTGGAAATGTGTTATGTTTATATTTTATTGCAATAATAAACAGGCCTCTGTCAAAATGTGGGAACGATACTGTACAGCATTGGTTCCCAACCTTTTTGGTTACTGTACCACCAACTAAATTTTGCTTTGCCTGGAGTACCCTTGAAGTATCCCATCATGTGCATTTTACCAGTAGGCCTACAGTCTCATGAGTCTTCTCAAGTACCCCCAGGGGCCCTAGGCTTGTACCCTTAGTTGGGATCCAATACTGTACAGGACCATGTAATATCAACACCACTACAAGCCAATGATGGRTCTTAGCTTATGGACTGGTACAAATCAGTTAATGACATGATGGGTGGTTCTCTGTTCAAGTGGTAACCCTGTTAACCCAACTTAACTTAATTGACATTACTCTGGGAGAGATGTGGATTTACGTTCAAGGTAGACTCTGCGATATGACGTACATGCACAAAGTAAACAACATAGCGGGTCAATTTCTGCAAGAACTAAGTGCATTGAAGTGAGAGGTTAAATCTCTCTGCGGTTTTGGTCCTGGTGCTATCACTCTGTAATAGTATGAAGTGACCCATGCACATAGCGTAGATCAGAGGAGGCTGGTGGGAGGAGCTATTGGAGGCCAGAATCAGTGTAATGMCTGGAATGGAATAAATGGAACAGTATAAAACAAAAACATGGAAACCACGTTTTACTCAGTTCTATTCCAGACATTCCAACGAGCCCGTCCTCCTACAGCTCCTCCCACCAGCGCAAATACTGTGTGAGCAAAGTCTTGCATCTCGCTCATCGCATTCTGTGGTGCTGCTTGTGGCAACGTCATTTCGCTGAGTCTACCTTTTAGCACAAAACAACAGACATGCCATATTTCACAAACTGTCACCTTTATTGTCAGTCAGCACCAGGAGTCGGCATACAAATCTTGTGTATCGTTTAAAAAGCGATGAAATTAAGAAAAAAAATACGAAAAAATTCCAACACATAGTTCATTAAACAATGTAATTATAACTTAATGACAATCCATTATAACGTTATAATTTCACTGTGGCGGAGTCACCTCCAAGTGATACCTATGAATACAATGCATTTCATTATATATGTTGTTATATAAAAAAGGCAAATCATGATCATTTACAACATTAGGCAGGTGTTTCAAGAGGTTTGGTTTGTGAGTGAAGCTGGAGAAGCAAGGGGGAAGGGGTACGATCTCTCCCCTGTGTGTTCTCATGTGGCATCTAAAGTGTTTCAGTTCATAGAAGCTTTTCCCACATTCTTGGCAGAAGTATGGCTTCATAAGTTTAGTACTGCAATATTACAACCAGTGCAGGCCAATGATGGCTTATGGACTGAAACAAATCATGTGTTCCAACTGTTCAAGTGGTATTTATGTAATTAACTTTAATTTTTAAAATTTAACTAGGCAAGTCAGTTAAGAACACGTTTTATATTTACAATGACGGCCTACACCGGCCTATCCCGGACGACGCTGGGCCAATTGTGAGCCGCKCTATGGGACTCCCAATCACTGCCGGTTGTGATACAGCCTGGATTCAAACCAGGTGTCTGTAGTGACGCCTCCAGCACTGAGATGCAGTGCCTTCGACCGCTGCGCCACTCGGGAGCCCCATGAATCTAATGTCATGTTTAAAACAATACTAGGGGAGTGACCTACACATAAATGCTCCTCTTCTTCCAAATCAAGGTATACACTACAAACACAAAGGAAAATAAACATCCCYTCATCTTTTCAAAACATTATCCCCTACTAATCACTAGGACAATCAGTCAAACAATCTAATGTATATCACTGTCCCTTCAAAAAWAWAWATATATTTAAAAATATAAAATACAGGTTAAAAACAAACTAAGACAACAAAAACGTAACTAACAATCTAATGTATATGAACAAATTGGAGTATTGCTAAAGAAATTGTGGTATCATAGGTAGATTCTGTGATATGCAGTTATCATACACAGTAGGGGTACAGTTCGCATCTGTTGCCCAGCATCGATCACTGAAGGGAACGAACCCGCCCCCCCCCATTAATAGGTTTAACGCATTTAAGTTTAGGACATCTAGACAGGTGATTGGAGAGGTTGCTCTTGCGAGCAAAGCAAAAAAAGCAGTGGGGGCAGGAATACGGTTTCCCCTTGTGGATTTTCATGTGGACTTTTACATGACTCTGTTCATAAAAGCTCTTCCCACACTCTTGGCAGGAGTATGGCTTTACATCACGGTGAGTGTGGGTCCTCATGTGCAGGGTCAGAGAACCTGAACAGATAAACCGGCTGTGGCATTCAGAACATTCAAACGGCCTCTCCCCAGTGTGGTGACGCTTGTGTTTAGCCAGATCTCCAGACTGAGTGAAGCTTTTACCGCACTCTGTACAGGTGTATGGTTTCTCACCTGTGTGAGTGAGATGATGGTTCTTTAGGTGTGAGAGTCTAAAAAACTTCTTGTCGCACACTGTGCAGTGGTAGGGCCTCTCCCCGGTGTGTGAGCGCATGTGTAACTTCAACAACCCAAGCCTTATGAACTTCCGCCCACAAACCCCACAATGGTAGTTTTTCTGGTTGTTGTGTATATTCAGGTGTGTTTTCAGATAACATTTGTCAGCAAAGTCTTTACCACACACAGTACATTTGAAAGGTCTCTCTCCTGAGTGTGTGCGCAGGTGAAGCTCCAGACTACCCCTGTATGCATACCGCTTGTCGCAATGGGAGCAGGAGAACTTTCTCTCACCAGAGTGAACGGTCATGTGATTCCTCAGAAGGTTTGCCTGGGCGAAAGCCTTCCCACAATCCTGGCATTTGAATTCTTTGACCCCCTTGTGTATCAGCAGGTGTTTGCCTAAACTGCTGCCGTTCGAGAATCTTTTGCCGCACTCCTTGCATTCATAAGGCTTCTCTCCGGTGTGGATGCGCATGTGAGTGTTCAGGCTCGTAGGAGTAGTGAGGATCTTGCCACACTCAGAGCAATGGAAGCCGACTTCCAGACATATCACAGGCTTAGTGTCCTTAAGTTTAGTGCCCTCTGGTTCGTGACACCGGTGAGGCCCCAATCCCCAACAATTCTCAAAGCTCTTCCCACACTCCGCGCAACTGAGGTGTCCATCGATGCGAACAACGGCCATTTTGTGCAAATTCTTGCAGTGCTTCAGCAGGGTGCCCAGGTAAGGGAATCTGCGGGCACACTGCGGGCAGGGGTGGAGTTTCCCCGGAACCCTGCGGGGATGGGAAGGTTTCCGGGGACGGGCAGAGGGGTGAGCCTGGCGGGTATGAATGTCTAGCTGTCGTGGTGTATGGAACATGCAGCTACAGTGGGGACAGCTGTGTGTGGGGCCGTACACTCTTTTACTCTTTGAGACTTGGCTTTTCAACATGGCCAGGTACTGCTTCTGGTGTTTGTTCTTGATGTGATTCTCTAGGAAATAACAGTCAGTAAAGGAGATGGTGCAGTGTGGACAAGGAAAGAACTGAGGAGACAAGACTGAGGGAGGACAGAGATGGGTGGAAGGAAGAAAGGAAGGTAAAGAAGAAGGGTATGATGAGAGAAAGGGAACAAATGTCATTTTCCTAAAAAAAAAAAAATGTTAGAAATCCTTGCTGAATTCACCTTCAGTAATTCATCATCCATTTAATCCTGTGAGACCCAAGGATTTTTGCAACACTTGTTTTCTACATAATCACTACATCTTAGAGATGATAGGACACAACAAATGCTTTTTAAGAGATACATCTGGGTAGTGCCGAGCGATTAACCGAAATGTTGGTCATTAAAAAAAAAATTCAAACAACTAAATGACTGACGTCGGTTCAATTATTCAAATTACATTTATTTTTATGTGAGCTCAATGCACAGTTTCTCTAGAGATTAATCAGATCAAGCCCGAACTCTGCAATGTAGTATGGAGTTGTAGTTTCCAAATAGTCTACATAGTTTGGCAAAGAAAACGTAGTAATTAACTACAATAACCATAATCCATTGCGTGCCTACTTGTTCGGTCCGTTTCTTTTACGCCTGCTARGTAAAAGATACATTAGAATGCACGATCGAGAGCAGTTGCTTCGAGAGGTATCTTTACCTGAAAATACATGATCTAAGTGATTGATAGTTGGTAATCAGCAGTCATAAAAGTATGCCTTATTTACATTGAACTACTAAAATAGTGATTTTGTCAGAAAATAGGCAGCAGCTCTAGAGGAAATGATGACTTGGAATGTAATAATAAATTCATAATAAAGTGTAATACACAAATATTTTAAGTAAAGTAATGGGAATAAATGGTTAATAAGTGATAAGCAGTAATGGGCATCAAATGACTTTCATTAATTGTTATATTCTATGTTACAGCATTCAACCCACATAATGCATGGTGCATTTAAGGTTTTAAAAAACTGATCCAAACTTAAAACCATGAACTTTTTAATATTTGAATTGAAACCGAACAGACCTCAAAAAGTACCAATCACTCAGCACTATATCTGGGTCACAGGAGATGAACTATGTAGTGTTTGACATGAGTTAAGGCTCTTACAGGGTTAAACTGCTGTGTTGGGAGTAGACTAAAGTATGTATGAACACTATGTCCTACCTCCACTGTTGTCTTCATCCCTCCTGGCATCTGTTTCTTCCTTCACCAAACACACTTTAGTATCGCTCAGAAGAGTCTTAACCACCACCTTATGGATTAGATTAATGAAGAAAACAGCATGCATTAACCAACAATCTAAATACTCGTCAAGTTATTAACTATCACATGTTTGGAAAGACTAACTCTTCTGACCTTAGACAATCTTGTTAACAGCACTAGAGGACTCCATGATATCTGACTACACATGGTCGGTTGGTTGGATATAGTTTGTTGTTGCTTGACATGCTTCTTCAGCAAGGAAAGTTTGGAACGGTCACCGTCCCCAATTTCCTTCTGCTCAAAGTCTCTTGGTTCCTGTTTTATTTGGATGGAGTTCAAAGTAACCGCATTCGTTTTGGACTGTTTAGTCCTCTTGGTTATGTTAACTTTCTCCAGGTTTGTTCTCCATCTAGTTGATTTGAGTACCTCAGTCTGGTTAACATTCATCTTTCTTTGAATTCTGTGGGGAAAAGACCAAGCTGACTTAACTCAAGAGCTAGACCAGGCCATCACCCATCCAACACAAACATTTAACATTAGGCTGCATTATCAAATGCTCGAAACTAGCTAACTAGTCTACTTATAAACAAACCAACAGCGGRGATCTATTGACATTACCATAATGTTGTGGGTAACTACCATGTCAGAACGTGCCTTTTATGGTATTTTATGGCACTAGCCTCTTTGCTAATGATGTAGCAAGTTAGGTCTACGGTGCAGACTAGTAGCTGTGTCTGCACTAAATTGACTTCTGCTAGCGCTAGGTAGCTAGCTAATAATGTTCTTTGTTGATGAGAACAGAGCGAGCTAAAACAGCAAACCAACACCTGCAATTCAATGCTATAAACTAGCAAGCAAGAAAGCTAACGATAGACAACGTTTAACCCGTCTCACCCAACAATTACCAAATTCACCAGAAACAGTTTTTGTTTCTCGTTAATCTTCACGGATAAAACAGCATGGATTTCGTACTGGCCGAGATTAAAACCAGAAAACAATTTACTTTAGCGGGGACAACTGGCCAATCAGGTAATAGCCAAAGATTAAGAGGCTGTTGATTGGGTGTGTATTCTTAAAGGAATATTCCCGTGGAATCATGTACATAATAAATGGTAGTCAAAATGTAGGATTGATACTACCATAGATATACAATATAGATAGATATACAGTATATATACATACTCACTGGACAGTTTTATCTCCATCTCTTCATTCAAAGACTCAATCAGGACACCTTACTGACAGTTGTAGCTGATTCGCGTGATGTATTGTTGTCTCTACCTTCTTTTTTTATATATATTTTTTAAATTTCACCTTTATTTAACCAGGTAGGCCAGTTYAGAACAAGTTCTCATTTACAACTGCGACCTGGCCAAGATAAAGCAAAGCAGTGCGACACAAACAACACAGAGTTACACATGGGATAAACAAAGGGACACTCAATAACACAATAGAAAAATCTATATACAGTGTGTGCAAATATATACAGTGTTCTTTCCCTTTGTGCTGTTGTCTGTGCCCAATAATATGTATTACATGTTTTGTGCTGCTACCATGTTGTTGTCATGTTGCTACCATGCTATGTTGTTGTCTTAGGCCTCTCTTTATGTAGTGTTGTCTCTCTTGTCCTGATGTGTGTTTTGTCCTATATTTTTAATCCCAGCCCCCATCCCCGCAGGAGGCCTTTTGGTAGGCCATCATTGTAAATAGCTAGCTAGTCTATTTATAAACAAACCACCAGCACTAGCAATGATCTATTCCCAACATGATCATAATGTTGCAGGTTGCTACCATGTCAGAAAGTGCCTTTTATGGCACTGGCCTCTTTGTTAATGCTGTAGCAAGCTAGCTACTAGTCTGCACCGTAGACCTATGTCTGCACTATATTGAATACTGCTCCCGAGTGGTGCAGCGGTCTAAGGCACTGCATCTCAGTGCTAGATGTGTCACTACAGACATCCTGGTTTGAATCCAGGCTGATCACAACCGGCCGTGATTGGGAGTTCCATAGGGCGGCGCACAATTGGCACAGCGTGGTCTGGGTTTGGCTCGTGTAGGCCGTCATTGTAAATAATAATTTGTTCTTAACTGACTTGCCAAGTTAAATAAAATAAACACAATATATACAGTGCATTCGTAAACTATTCAGGCCCGTTTCCACATTTTGTTATGTTTACAGTCCTATTCTAAAATGTATTGAATCGTTTTTCCCCCCTCATCAATCTACACACAATATCCCATAATGACAAAGCGAAAACAGGTTTTTAGACATTTTTGTAAATGTATTACAAATAAAAAACTGAAATATCACATTTACATTAGTATTCAGACCCTTTGCTATGAGACTCAAAATTGAGCTCAGGTGCATCCTGTTTCCATTGATCATCCTTGAGATGTTTATACAACTTAATTGGAGTTCACCTGTGGCAAATTCAACTGATTGGACATGATTTGGAAAGGTCAGTAAAGGTGTATCAAAGCTGGGACTGAAAGACTGAAAAATAGCTTCTATCGTAAGGCCATTAGACTGTTAAACAGCCATCACTAACACAGAGACGCTGCTGCCTACATACAGACTTGAAATCATTGGCCACTCGAGCAAATGGATCACTAGTCACTATAACAATGCCACTTTAATAATGTTTACATATCTTCCACTACTCATCCCAGATGTA
Source organism: Salvelinus sp. IW2-2015 (assembly GCF_002910315.2). Taxonomy (NCBI): domain Eukaryota; kingdom Metazoa; phylum Chordata; class Actinopteri; order Salmoniformes; family Salmonidae; genus Salvelinus; species Salvelinus sp. IW2-2015. Next base: position 1,022,306 of record NC_036874.1, on the reverse strand, counting down.
TATACTGTATTTTATACCATCTATTGCATCTCGTCTATGCCGGTCAGTCATTGCCCATCCATATATTTATATGTACATATTCTTATCCCATCCCTTTACTTAGATGTGTGTGTATTAGGTAGTTGTTGTGGAATTGTTAGATCACTTGTTAAATATTTCTGCACTGTCAGAACTAGAAGCACAAGCATTTCGCTACACTTTATTGGTCACATACCATGTGTATGTGACCAATAAAATTGTATTTAATTTATATAAGGTCCCACAGTTGATGGTGCATGTCAGAGCAAAAACCAAGCCATGATGTTGAAGGAATTGTCCGTAGAGCTCCAAGACAGGATTTGGTCAAGGCACAGATCTGGGGAAGGGTACCAAAGAAAATGTCTGCAGCAACCCTAAGCGCACAGCCAAGCTAACGCAGGAGTGACTTCAGGACAAGTCTCTGAATGTCCTTGAGTGACCCAGCAGAAGCCTGGACTTGAACCCGATCGAACGTCTCTGGAGACCTAAAAATAGCTGTGCAATGATGCTCCCCAACCAACCTGACAGCTTGAGAGTATCTGCAGAGAAGAATGGGAGAAACTCCCCCAATACAGGTGTACCAAGCTTGTAGCGTCATACCCAAGAAGACTCAAGGCTGTAATCTCTGCCAAAGGTGCTTCAACAAAGTACTGAGTAAAGGGTCTGAATACTTACATAAATGTAATTTAATTTTTTCAACTCTAAAAACCTGTTTTTGCTTTGTCGTTAAGGGGTATTGTGTTTAAATTGAGGAAAAGTATTTCATCCATTTTAGAATAAGGCTGTAACATAACAATGTGGAAAAAGTGAAGGAGTCTGAATAATTTCCCAAATGCACTGTATATACACACACAAACATACAGAGAGAGAGAGAAATAATACTATATGCTTGCCATGTTCAAATGTTTGGTAATGCAATAAATCACAACCAGTGCAGGGTTCCCGAGTGGCACAGCATCTCAGTGTTAGAGGCGTCACTACAGACCCTGGTTCGATCCCYGGCTGTATCACAACCAGCCGTGAGCAGGAATCCCATAGGGCGGCGCACAATTGGCCAGCGTCATCCGGATTAGGCCGTCAATGTAAATAAAAACTTGTTCTTAACTGACGTGCCTAGTTAAATAAAGGTTGAATAAACAAAGAAAACGGCCAATGACGGCTTATGGACTGAAGCAAGGAGGAGGCTATGATATTTATGCCTCTAACTTTCTCACTCATTAATCACGATTCATTCAGGATAATCCGTAATCCTGGTAGCCACTAATATAGAAGAAAACATTCTATTCTTATTTATAATAAAAGTGACAATACATGATTTACCATTCATTTCTATTGGGCACAAAATACTCTGAAACACACCCAAACAAACAGCAAATGCATCCAGTCACAAGCTTGATGTAAGCATTGCGTGCTAGGAATATGGGACCAAATAATTTAACGTTTCCCTTAAAACGGCCAGGGAATATGTACAAAAAGTGTTGTTCTTTATAAATGGTTCACCCGCTATGGATGAAAATACCCCCAAATTAAAGCTGACAGTCTGCACTATAACCTCAGTCATTGTATGACTTCAAATCCAAAGTGCTGGAGTACAGAGCCAAAACATGTCACTGTCCCAATACATGGAGCTCACTGTGTGACCCAACTGGAGGACTGCGAAAAACATTGTGGCGTTATCATAAACAGGGGAGCAACATTTCGTTAGCATTTGTGGTCACACATCTATCACTGACAAGAGATCGGACTCCACTCCTATTAATTCATAAGAGTAACAGCTTCATAAAATGTTTTATGTTAAAAACATACATCATTATCATTTAGGTTTATGACATCTATGCTGGTATTTGGAGAGGTTGGACTTGCGAGCAAAGCTGATAAAGCAGAGAGGACCGGAATAACGCTTCCCATTGTGGATTTTCATGTGGCCGTTCACATGACTGTTCATAAAAGCTCTTCCCACACTCTTGGCGGGAGTATGGCTTTACATCACGGTGAGTGTGGGTCCTCATGTGCAGGGTCAGAGAACCTGAACAGATAAACCGTTTGTGGCATTCAGAACATTCAAACGGCCTCTCCCCAGTGTGGATGCGCTTGTGTTTGGTCAGATCTCCAGACTGAGTGAAGCTTTTACCGCACTCTGTACAGGTGTATGGTTTCTCACCTGTGTGAGTGCACTGATGGTTCTTCAGGTGGTCGAGTCGGGCAAACTGCTTGTCACACACTGTGCAGTGGTAAGGCCTCTCACCGGTGTGTGAGCGCAGGTGTATGTTCAGCACCCCAATCCTTATGAACTTRTGCCRACAAACCCCACAATGGTAGTTTTTCTGGTTGTTGTGGATCTTCAGATGCYTCTTCAGATAACCTTTGTCAGCAAAGTCTTTACCACACACAGTACATTTGAAAGGTCTCTCCCCTGAGTGTGTGCGCAGGTGAAGCTTCAGACTCTCCCTGTATGCAAACTGCCTGTCGCATTGGGAGCAGGAGWACTTCCTCTCACCAGAGTGAACGGTCATGTGCTTCCTGAGGAGCGACTTCTGTTTGAAATCCTTCCCGCAGTCCTGGCATTTGAATGGCTTGATCCCATTGTATATTAACATGTGATAACGGTAAGTGTCGGTAACTGAGAAGCGCTTGCCGCACTCCTTGCAGACATAAGGTTTCTCACCAGTGTGGATGCGCATGTGAGTGTTCAGGCTCGTAAGAGTAGTGAGGATCTTTCCACAATCTAAGCATTGGAAGCCGACTTCCAGACAGATCATCTGTTTAGTGTCCTTAGGTCTAGAACCCTCTGGTTCGTGACACCGGTAAGGCCCCAGGCTCCAGAAATTCTCAAAGCTCTTCTCACAGTCCGCGCAACTGATGTTTCCATCGGTGAGAACAATGGACATTTTGTGCAAACTCTTGCAGTGCTTCAGCAGGCTGCCCAGGTACTTGAATCTGCGGGAACACTGTGGGCAGGTGTGGAATTTCTCCTGAACCCTGTGGGGACGGCCAGTTTTCCCGGGGAGGGGCAGGTTTCTGGGGACGGGCAGAGGGGTGGGCCTGGCAGGTATGAATGTCTAGCTGTCGTGGTGTATGGAACATGCAGCTACAGTGGGGACAGCTGTGTGTGGGGCCGTACACTCTTTTACTCTTTGAGACTTGGCTTTTCAACATGGCCAGGTACTGCTTCTGATGTTTGTGCTTGATGTGATTCTCCAGGAAATAACAGTCAGTAAAGGAGATGGTGCAGTGTGGACAAGGAAAGAACTGATGAGAATAACCTGAGAGTGAGGGATAGAAGAGATGGGTATGATAAGAGGGGAGAAAAAAAGGGAGACCATAATGGTAAATGCAATTTTCCTCATTCAATAGTCCTTGCCGATATTAATATGAATGTTCCAGTAACCATCACCCATTTAAACTGCACTGTTGGGAGTAGACTGGAGTATGTTAAACAGTATGTCCTACCTCCATTGTTGTCTTCATCCCTCCTGACATTCGTCTCTTTCACCAAACACACTTTAATATCTCTCAGAAGTGTCTTAACCACCACCTTATGGATTAGAAAGATACAGAAACTACAAGTATGCATTAACAATCTTATTGATCTTGCCACAATACTAGGCACATTAGAAAACACTAATCCTACTTACCTCAGCCAACCTGGTTAGCACTACCACAGGATCCTTGTGGAGTGGACTAGAAACTGAATGACGAGTTGAACTGGTGCTCTTCGAGAGGGCTTGGGTAGAATCTGATTAATCTCTGCCGGTGGATTCATCACCTGACTGTGGGCCATGTTCTGTTTGTGTTATACCCAGGTTTCCATGGTGTTTAGTTCCCTTTTTTTGTGCAGTGGTTTAGCTTTTGCACGTTGTTTGATCTTCATCTTGTTGACTAAAGTGCCTCTAATATCCTCCTTACTGGCATTCTGAGTGAAAAGAGAAGCAGCGTGTCAGTGAGCATCAGCCTTACCAAGACGAGCTAGACTAGGTCAGGGACCATAAGGGAAACTTTTCTCAAGGCACTTCAATATTTTAGTGACTTTTTCGTGGCAGGTTAGGAGACTGGTTAAGGTTAGGAAAATGCTCTCCTTACCTGCTACGAAAATCACTTTATTTTCATGGCACTTTGATACAGTGTATCCCAGGACCATTACAGCCTATACACCCAACACTGCAGACTTAGGCTGCTAGGCAATGATGATTACACACAATTATGGATTATTAGCCCGAAATGTTGATTCACTCAGCAAGGCTAGTCATCTTAAATGACCATAAATTAATGTCCCAGGCATTTATTTTATTAAATCACTCTACATAATAGGCCATTATTAGAGAKAGGCTTCTATTTGAGCAAGTAATCTACACTGAACAAAAATAAATGCAAAAAAGTGTTGGTCCTGTTTCATGAGCTAAAATAATAGATAAAATTTTCCATATGTACAAAAAGATTCTCAAAAAAGGTTGCACAAATTTGTTTACATCCCTGTTAGTGAGCATTTCTCCTTTGCCAAGATAACCCATCCACCTGACAGGTGTAGCACATCAGGAAGCTGATTAAACAGCATMAATAGATTTACATTTTAGTCATTTAGCAGACACTCTTATCCCATAGTTTATTTCTCCGTACMGGTCCCCCGTGGGAATTGAGCCCACAACCCTGATGTTGAAAGCACCCTGCTCAACCAACTGAGCCACACGGACCATACACATCATTACACAGTTGCACCTTGAGCTAGGGACAATAAAAGGCCACTAAAAGGTGTAATACAACAATGCCACAGGTGTCTCAAGCTGAGGGAGCCTGTAATTGGCATGCTGACTGCAGGAATATTAATTTAATCTGCCTCAAACATCCAACCGGTCTCACAACCGCAGACCATGTGTAACCACACCAGCCCAGGACATCCACATCCAGCTGCGGGATTGTCTGAGACAAGCTACCGGACAGCTGATGAAACTATGTGTTTGCGCAACCAAAGAAATTCTGCACAAACTGTCAGAAACCGTCTCAGGGAAGTGCAACTGCTTGCTTGTTGTCCTCATCAGGTTCTTGACCTGACTGCAGTTGGGCATCGTAACCGACTTCTGTGGGCAACTGCTCACCTTCGATGGCTACTGGCACGCAGGAGAAGTGTGCTCTTTACGGATGAATTCCAGTTTCAACTGGACCGGGTAGATGGCAGACAGCGTGTATCCTTGTCAACATGCCCCATGGTGGCGGTGGGGTTATGGTATGGACAGGCATAAACTACAGACAACGAACAGAATTGCATTTTATCGATGGCAATTTGAATGCACAGCGATACCGTGAGGAAATCCTGAGGCCCATTGTCGTGCCATTCATCCGCCACCTTCACCTCATGTTTCCGCACAGCCCCACGACGTAAGGATCGGTACACAATTCCTAGAAGCTGAAAATGTCCCAGTTCTTCCATGGCCTGCATACGCACTAGATATGTCACCAATTGAGCATGTTTGGAATGCTCTGGATCGTTGTGCACGACAGGGTGTTCCTGTTCCCACCAAGATCCAGCAACTTCGCACAGACATTGAAGAGGAGTGAGACAACATTCCACAGGCCACAATCAACAGCCTATATGAAGATGTGTCACACTGCATGAGGCAAATGGTGGTCACACCAAATACAGACTGGTTTTCTGATCCACACCCTTACCTTTGGTATGTATATTATAAGGGATTTGCGTCAATTCAAATCTGGTATCATACCAAAATGTGGTTCAGAGTCACCGGATATACTTTAAGTATTTTTATTAAACTCAAGCGATAAATGGTAAATGCAATTTTCGTATATACGGGTTCTCTGTATCACCTCACAGGGCAGAACAGAGAACTCGCAGGATGTAAGTAKACAGCTGTTCTTATACGGTGACAGACGTAGTTCCAACCCGTCTGTTGGCCTATCACCGTAGAGGCTGAGCCTGGTTTAAACTTTGCTCAGCCTATCGCCGGCGCTCAGGCTAGTCCCAGCCTCTTTGCGCTCTTTGGTGTCCCGGCGCTGTTGCTGTGTAGATTACGCTCCCTCACCCCAGAGYCTGAGGTCAGYCAGCTCTGCAACATTGTCTGAGCTATTTGCARCTGCATACAAAGCACACTGTTCTCGCTCAAGGCTAACCACAGCTTCCCAGCACACTTATCTGGGGCTAACTGTTACTTCCAGCACACACACACAGATGCCCAGGCCAACAGTTGCTAATATTCAATCACGTGATGTAGTATTGGGTTATAGTGCAATAAACGCAAATCCTAACAATTCCCCCTTTTTACACCCCAAAAGGGGTGTAAATTAAAACAGAAACCATCAAGTTTAATGATCGATACATTCATACCCGGTTGTTGATAAACCCAGGAACTTTAGACCTTTAATGACCATTCAGAACACGTTCTCAGTATCCTAGTAACATATTAGATAACTTTGGGATTTTTAGGAGTCCCCCTTTTGACACCCCTAGGGTGTCACTCATTATCCTTTACTTCAGCAGTCACAGTATAGTAATATGTTAATAGTATTTCATGAAAATAGTAAAAAGTTTATTATTAATTAATTAATTTTATTATTATTTTATTTTTAATCAACAAAGAAAAAAAATCAACAAATGATATACACTAAGTTGTATTTCGACTCCTCCTTTTGACACCCTTTTAGGGTTGTCACACTCAAGAATACAAAGATTAAAAGAAACAGGTGGAGCGCTCAACGATTAGCGTAAACATTTGTTTTCTAAGCAAAGCGTCCACGGACAGAAGTCAAAATAACTTAATTTACCTTCGATTCAAACCAAACACAGTGACCGGAAGAACTCTGTTTGCACAACTTTGGCATGGGTGTAACTTGCCCAATTAGGTAATCATGTAGAAATATTTAGTCTGCTGATTGATTATGATTTTAAAAGGAATACTCGCAGAAAAGTGTGGGTACCTACTGACCTTAACCTAACCCCATTTTGAAATTAAATAGCCTATCGGTTTGCGGGCCAGGACTGTCCATTGTAGCGTGCGTTCGTAAATTCACCCTGGAGTGCCAATGAGTGTGCTCTGTGCGTTAATAAATTCGAAGCGTTTAGAGCGCACCCTGGACGCTCTGGCCGAGGAGTAGGTTTGATCCGAGCCTTCTGACCTCACAACCGCAGTCAAACACCCAAGCTAACTGGCTYAAGTTAGCTAGCTTGCTAGTTACTTCCAGACATAAATGAGAGAACACCGCACTCTGACCATTTTACTTGACCTAGCAGAGCTGGTTATGCGGTTTTCATGTTATCCAGAGCGTTGGCGACTGTAACTGTGCTGCTGGAAACAACTTAATTAAATGTTTTTGCCGATGTTTACTGACACCGGCCATTTTCAACAGGTGTTGAGCGTTCGTAAATGKATCAGTTATTCTGCGCTCTGGCACACACACCGATCGCGTCCCAAAATACATGTATACATACATGTTATTCAATCATTGCACCCGATAGCCAGAGCGAATTTACGAACGCCTATAGTCTTCCCCTACTGATGACGTAACAGGATAAAATGTTCTTCAACCAAGGAATTTGCCACCWTTTAAATGTTGTGTTGGACTGACATGAATAGGGGTGGCAGGTAGCCTAGTGGTTAGAGCGTTGGGCCAGTAACCGAAATGTTGATAGATCGAATTCCCGATCTGAACAAGGCACTGTTCCTAGGCCGTCATTGCAAATACGAATTTGTTCTTAACTGACTTGCCTAGTTAAATAAAAAAAAGAGAATATAACTAGTCGATCTCAACAGGGGCGAAAATCTGATATCAACCTTGGAGGGGACAATTACATTACATTTTCTCAAGAGCAATTCCTGAGGGGGACACCAAAAGTAGTGCTGTAACACATAGCCTACGTTGTYATATGTTAAATGTATATTGAGGAACCATAATTCCTACAACTGAATAATTGATAGGTACAGTAGTTAACTGAAGGGTTTAACCAACTTGTTCAAATGTTTAAATCATTATAATACTACTATTAATAATAGTTATAGCATTGCTCCTTACCAGTCCAGTATGTATGCAGGTATTCGTACTTACAACTAGCAATATCAAGAAAGGCCAGTAGGTAGCAATGGTACTGTACACTGTATGGGTGTAGTTTTCATAAATACAATGAACATGGTGTGATCTCATCTAAAATAATCTCCATTGAGAACCATCACAAAGTTAGTCTCCGTATTGAATTGACTTTTTAATTTGACTTTTTCTGATACATTTATATAGTCATTAAATGTGCCACTGGCCTGAGTCTACTACAATATCTTTACAAGAACAAAAAGCTTAAAATAAGTACAGTTCTAAAAGCAAAATAACTACTTCAATGAAAAACCCAAATAAATCAAACAAAATATCCTTCAGTCAGTGTCTCAACTCTTCAAACAGCAGCTATGGACAAGTATGTCGCACAAAGTATGCAATTTTAAATAAAATAACATGAAATAAATAATTTGTAAGTGTACTGTCGTGTACTGTCATGTACTAAAAACTACTCTCCTCTAGGCTGCTTAGTACCCGCTCATACTGCCCTAGCACAGCTTCTGAATAGCAGGTATTCCGCACAGTCCACCTTGTTGGACATAGGGGTTTCCGGTGGTGGCAGATGTGTTTCTTTGGACGTGGCAATTGATTCAAACATGCTCTTAAACTTTCCTGACTGGCCATAGAGGACACCTAACTGATGGACCCAAGAAAGGGAATCCCGGATCATGGGGAGGCTGAGCAGCCAGCCTGTGTAATCAGATTTACACAGTGTGCTCCACAATGACATAGAGGGCTAATGGCTGCTGCCTTCTCACAATTGCCTGTGCACCTGTGTATTTTCCTGCCATGTTTGAGGCACCATCGTAACTCTGCCCACGTAAGCCAGACATGGCAAATTGAGCCTCAACAACACTTCAGTTGCCACTTTCGCAATCGCCCTCGCCTGTTGTCTCCGACACCCTGTATAGCCCAATAAACTCCTCGTGAGGGGACAAGGTCATGGTCAACATAATGCAAAAAGACACTCTCCTGTTCAGCCACCAGAGACATCTTGAGTACCATCAACAATTAATAAAAAATTGTACAATCGGAAGAGACCTAATCTCGCTGCAATGCCTCGAATGATTGTATTGGCCATGATGTTCAGAATTTCATTCTGTGCTTGGGGCCTCTTGAAACGTCAACACTCTGTTGGCAAGAGTTTGCGGTTCAAAAATTGTGGGTGTGGCTGATATGGTTTTGTGCCATCACTGAGGTAAGGACAATGCTGTGCCACGCTTCCCCTATACTGGTGCTGCTGGCAACAAGGGTGACACCTGGTCCTGCCGTGGCTGTGACATTGTTCTCTGAGTCTCTCTCCCTGGCTCTTTCCCTTTCACACCCTCACAGACTCAGTCTGTCTCCTAGAAAAGAAATAAGGTGTTTGCCGTACTTCTAACTACCGGTACCCAAAACTACACAATTAATTCACAACAGCAATACCATTGCCATAAACAAATCTTAGTTTAGTCATCAGTTTAAGTTGAGAGCGGGGGTATCCATGGCATTTTCCAATTATGTCCCTATTTTACAAGTAAAAAAATTGAGAACCTTTCATAATGTTGCCAAACAAAGACTCAACAAACTTACCTGAGACTCCCTGTCTCTGCCAGTCTGTCCCTGCCTATCTGTCCCCAGCTCTGCTGTCTGTGTGCCATCTGTTGCCTGCTCTGCCTAATGACATCATTGTGAAACATTCCATTAGCATTTCACTTCTTTCTTATGAACATTTTATCAACTCGTCTTTGAGATATTAGGCTACTAGAGGTCTTACTTTGCTTTTTGGTGTACTGAAAAATACTCTGATGTCCGTCTTTTACTTTTTTCTGCCATTTTTCTACCTGGCTGGCTGGCCGGTCTAGAGCTGCACACACACACATTTAAACAACATATGCTACACCTTTTCTAATTTTAATATAGTTTGTTTCATATTGGCTGGCTTCCAACAATAGCTGAATTTGTAAGCTAGCGGAGCACCAATTCCGTTTCTGTGGTTTGCTATAATCTTAAAAAAAAAAAGGTGAAATAAAATAAATGTAAAAAAGTTCACTAGCGACAATTTAGCTTTTTGCAACGAGCATTAAAATATTTAAGACAATGGTATAAGAGAGTGTAGTTTCTGTTCAGTTTGGACTTCAGTTTATAGCTAACCTTATCACAGGGACTTTGAAGCACTAAAGCTGCATGCTGATCTTGGAATAAATTGACGATAGAAAATTCCATCTTTGACGACGCCACATTATGGAATAGTGCTTGCTAGAGCTTGCTAGTTAATGTTTGCTTTAGTTTGCGCGCTAGCTCTGCAAATTCAGCTAGTGTTGAACCCTGCCAACATAAAAATGTAAACATTGCTATGGCCGATTGACTGGATAACCTCACGTCAGTTACGTACATGTGCCTTTCGGACAGTAGATACGAACCCTCTATATACCTTGCCAGCTAAAGAACTGGCAGTGGATCAAACCATTGTGAGGCAAAGGGCGGGTGGTCGCAATCTTTTGAAACTTAAAAAGGCGCTATTAAGTGTCTATAAATCAGCACAACTGCTTTCATTGCGTTTATTAATATTATTGATATCATTTTAGAATTGAAATCTGAGACATAAGTCTTATGTTACATGTGAGTATGATTTAAGGGAGGGGTACCAAATCATATTTTTCCCAGGATGGGGGGGGTCGTGTCCCCCCCGTCCCCCCTGGGATTTCCGCCTATGGATCTCAACTGTCGCCTCCCTTCCACTAAAAAATAAAACATGCACAAGAAGAGGTGTGTCATCTTTCTTGAACTTTTAATATTGGCACCTACTCATCACCAGGGCAGTTTTCCCTTAAAAAAACAAGAGCAAATGAATTTTATTTTTATTTTTTAAAGTGTTAAACACGTAAACAAACTAATACAAGACAAGCACAATGTAACCAGTCTAATAATGCTTGTGACCGGACTCAAGCGTAGCTGAAGATAGTGTTGCAATGCTACTAAACAAGAAAGCTGTTATTTGTTATATATTCGATTAAATACATGTAAATGTGAACGACTAATCATTTTGTAGCCTAATGGTTGTTTTTTGTAGTGTATCCATTAGCACCATTTAGATTAACTTGGGGAGATTCATCTTGTATTGATTCATATGAGAATAATGCAAAAACAGTAACAAAAAAATGGAACACACCCTCCTTGAAAATAACACTTTTTTCCATTCATGTTATCTTTCACTAGGAAGATGCAGCTTTGCACATATTTTGTCCCTTTCCTTGTCTCCATTATAATCTGACATATAATTTCCATAAAAATGTTGTTCCACATACTAATTGTTTTCTTGTTCCATTTGTCACAAGACAAATCCAAAAAGTTAATTAAGTTCTAATCATAGCTCTCATTGGCTGATACCATCATCCAATCGAGAGAGCCAAAAACAAAACCATATAATTTAACATACAGTTCATATCAAAGAACTGAAATAAAATCCTTAGAAACTAAACAATACATAGTGTGTTACGTTATCCACTCATAAAATGGCTACAGGGACAGAAGTCTGATACCAACCAAGTTAAATCCTTCATTTGTAACAAAATCAATTGAAACAGATATTAAATGTGTCAAAAGTGTTGCTTTGCTTAAAATGTTCTCCATAAGCCTCACAATAGGAAACATTACACAACAGGATTGTTAGTTGTAGGCCTGGGAGTTCAAAGGCAGAAAAACCGGAGGCAGATGAGCAGAGAAACAAATACAACAGCAACCGATAAAGAACCAAGTAACAGGTCCTGTGAATGGACATGCACAAATATATACTTAGGGTTTTGAGTTAATAAACAGACACGTAGCTTAATATATTAAGTTACAATTAATATTACTCATCATTACTACCATGATATAAAAAACATCTGACAACAAGCATCACTTTAGAATTTTTCCTATCATGTCAATTCAATGTTGCACATCCTGGCGGACTGCGCCTTCTGTCTCTTGTTTTTAATGGCAATGTTTGATTGTCACCTTTTGGGGTATAAAGCACATGTTGGTTCCAACACCAGTAGTTATCATCCCTACTTTTATTGGTCATTCCAAAAAACGACAGTGCAGCAAAAGTCTCTGGTTGTCGACTGCACTCATACCTCGATAGCGGACGCAGACAGGATGCAATTGAATGGTTGAGCTGATATAACGTGTAGTTGTAGTGCATTTTAGAGATAGCTGGCTTGGTCATGTGAAGCGTTTGAAATATAGCGATACATAACGGAATAAAAGACAATCAATATTGAAACAGTGTAAATACAGGTATGATCCTATCAACTTCAACAGGCTCTTATATAACTTTCTCCTGTATGGCCTTTTTCACGCAACTCCCCATCTCTCTTCTAACCTCTTAACATGTTACTACCACCCCACCACATACCCCTCTCTCTCTTATCCACTTTCTTTTCTCCCCTTCTCTTCTCTACATAGCCATGGTGGTGAGGTGCTGATGCCCTAGCAGGCCTTTGCGCCCCCCTCCCACCCCGGGATGTCCCCCTCCATTGCCGTGACCACAGTACTCCTGGAGATTCTGCCGTAGTGTGACCAGGGCGGACCCTAGGCAGGCGCGGTTAGGGGCCAGGATGCCCCCCGGCAGCTGGATGAGGACGGTGGCCACCCCGGCCATGCCGTCGTCCGTGGGCTCCAGAGTGATGGGCCCCACCTTGAAGGTGGAGTAGGAGAAGCCCATGAGCTGGGACAAGAAGGGGTCGGAGCGGCAGAAGTGCTGGTAGCCGCTGTGGGAGGACGGGTGGTGGTGGTGCGATGCCGTGGTGTTGGCGGTGGTGGGGACATAGTGGTGGGTGTTGAGGTAATGCAGGGGCAGGTGCTGCCCACTGTTGCCGCCTCCGCCCAGGGTAAGGTGGTGGTGGACGGTGGGGCCGGAGCCTGGCTCGTGTTTGTAGGAGATGGCTCCAGCTCGCCCCCTTTGGCCAACTACAATGCCCCCCAGCTTGCCTGTGCGTGCATGGGCCAGGGACACGGCACTGCCCCCCACCCCTCCGCCCCCTGTGGAGGGCAGGTAGATGAGCTGGGTCTCCTCTGGCTCCAAATAGACAGTGAGCTTGGCGAAGGGCCTGGACGCCATCTTGGTCATTTCCTGGATATGACGCCTCTGCTCTCGGCGGAAGTCCATGAACTGCTTGATCTTCCAGAGGAGGACYCAGACGGAGAGGAAGAGGAAGAAGCAGGAGAAGAAAACAGAGAAGAAGACGAACAGGTCGATGTGGGCCTGGTCCTGGCGGAGGAAGAGCAGGCCCTGGGACTCGCCCTGTCTCTCCTCGGTGCCTACACCGCGCAGGGCGATYTAGAAGCGGCTGGACTTCAGGGAGTGGACCTCATGGGGGAAGGTGATGACCACGCGGTCACGGACACCTCGAACAATCAGTACCGTCTGGGGCTTCCACACCGTGATGTAGGAGATGAGCCCCTCCGTCTTGGCCTCCCGTACCTCCCTGTCCYCCCCCTGGGGCTTGGCGTGGAGCTGCAGGGGGGTGTTGGGGGACATGGGCCCAGCCAGGCTGGATGAGGAGTTGGCATACACCTTCATTGGTGATGGAGGCGTCTCCTTATCCCCCCCGCCCGCCCCACCTCGGGCCGCCGACTCMTCCTCGATCTTGATGGCGTGGATGCCTGTGTGGCGGTCCACTTCTACGATGAAGGTGTCATGGGAGTTGGACACGTACACCTCCACCTCCCCGAAGGTCACGTCGATGGTGACCCGGATGTCCACGTTGGTGAACTTTGGCTGGGCAGCGAAGAAGACGGTGCGTCCCTTGGGCAAATTGCGGATGGTGGGGTCGTGGAAGCAATTTGTCTGAGAGGTGGGGTCGAAGCAGCACTCATTGTCCACGTTGAACTGCCGGTAGCACTGGCGCCCGTTTACCGGTGTGCCGTTGAAGGAGTCTTTGCACTTGGCGCACTGCATGGAGGATTCCAGATAGGGAGKYGAAACAAGAAATACAAGTGCATGTAAGTACTGTGCTTATTGTCTGTATATGGATGTGATCTTCACAACCAGGAATATCAAGGTATCCTTATTCATTACTCCCCCTGCTGTATCAGTATACCTGCTTGTAAACTGTGTCTAGTGCCTGCACTATCCTATCCATACCTGTGTTCTGTAGCAGTCCTTCCTGTCGCTCTGCGGGCTGCTGAGGCAGGAAGAGGTCTCTGTGTTGTTCTGACATGGGCAGCCTGTGCCGTCATGTTCATTACACGTGTCTGCATGGCCGTTACACTGACACCTGCAGGTGGGAGGAACAAAGAGCATTTCAGCTTTCTGTGGGATTCAGCCCTCCAAAGTGATTTTTACAGAATCACACCTTCATCAAGAACACTCTTCTGAAGTGCACAGTCTGGAAAAGTGAAAATGGCGCCGGAAGAAAAATGGCGGCGGAAGAAATGGCAGCAGTTTTACGGGCGCCCAACCAATTGTGCAATTAAGTGTTTTTTTGTGTGTTATTTATAACTTAATTTGTACATAATGTTTCTGCCACCGTATCTTACGGTAAAAAAAAGAGCTTCTGGATATCAGGACAGCGATCACTCACCTTGGATTAGACAAAGACAGGACATACTCCGAACACCTGACAAGGCCAACATCCCAGTTATTGGCAAGAGGAAGAGACGCAGGTACAGAGGACACAGAGCGGGGTGCCTCGTAAGGATCCGCAGAAAGTGAGTGGGAAAGCTGCCGTTACCATCAATATTACTCACCAACGTGCAATCATTGGACAAAAATTAGACGAGGTACGATCACGAATATCCTACCAACGGGACATCAAAAACTGTAATATCTTATGTTTCACGGAATCGTGGCTGAATGATAACATGGACATTCAGCTAGCGGGATATATGCTGCACCGGCAAGATAGGGGCGGTCTGTGCATATTTGTAAACAACAGCTAGTGCACGAAATCTAAGGAAGTCTCTAGATTTTGCTCCCCTGAAGTAGAGTATCTTATGATAAATTGCAGACCACACCATTTGCCAAGAGAGTTTTCAGCTCTACTTTTCGTGGCTGTTTATTTACCACCACAGACGGATGCTGGCACTAAGACCGCACTCAATGAGCTGTATAAGGAAATAAGCAAACAGGAAACCGCTCACCCAGAAGCGGCGCTCCTAGTGGCCGGCGACTTTAATGCAGGGAAACTTAAATTAGTTCCACCCAATTTCTATCAACATGTTAAATGTGCAACCAGAGAAAAAAAAAAAATCTAGATCACCTGTACTCCACACACAGAGAAGCGTACAAAGCTCTCCCTCGCCCTCCAATTGGTAAATCTGACCACAATTCTATCCTCCTGATTCCTGCTTACAAGCAGAAATTAAAGCAGGAAGCACCAGTGACTCGGTCTATAAAAAAGTGGTCAGATGGAGCAGATGCTACTACAAGACTGTTTTGCTATCACAGACTGGAACATGTTCCGGAATTTTTCCGATGGCATTGAGGAGTACACCACATCAGTCACTGGCTTTATCAATAAGTGCATCGAGGACGTCGTCCCACAGTGACTGTACGTACATACTAGAGGTCGACCGATTATGATTTTTCAACGCCGATACCGATTATTGGAGGACCAAAAAAAGCCGATACCGATTAAATGCGGATTCGATTGTTTATATTTTTATTTGTAAATGACATATACAACAATACTGATGAACACTTTTTAACTAATATTAATTAATTTAAAAAAAACAATTTAGCCTCAAATAAATAATGAAACATGTTCAATTTGGTTTAATAATGCAAAAACAATGTTGGAGAAGAAAGTAAAGTGCAATATTTGCATGTAAAAAAGCTAACGTTTAAGTTCCTTGCTCAGAACATGAGAACATATGAAAGCTGGTGGTTCCTTTTAACATGAGTCTTCAATATTCCCAGGTAAAAAGTTTTAGGTTGTAGTTATTATAGGAATTATAGGACTATTTCTCTCTAAACGATTTGTATTATATATCCCTTTGACTATTGGATGTTCTATGGATCACTTTGTATTGCCAGTGTAACAGTATAGCTTCCGTCCTTCTCCTCGCCCCTACCTGGGCTCGAACAGGAACACATCGACAACAGCCCCCCCTCGAAGCAGCGTACCCATGCGAGCAAGGGAACAACTACTCCAAGTCTCAGAGCGAGTGATGTTTGAAACACTATTACCGGCGCACCCCGCTAACTAGCTAGCCATTTCACATCGTTTACACCAGCCTAATCTCGAGAGTTGATAGGCTTGAAGTCATAAACAGCTCAATGCTTGAAGCATTGCGAAAAGCTGCTGTGGAAAACGAACGAAAGTGCTGTTTGAATGAATGCTTACGAGCCTGCTGGTGCCTACCATCGCTCAGTCAGACTGCTCTATCAAATCATAGACTTAATTATAACACACAGACATAAACCGAGCCTTGGTCATTAAAATGGTCAAATCCGGAAACTATCATTTCGAAAACAAAACGTTTATTCTTTCAGTGAAATATGGAACCGTTCCGTATTTTATCTAACGGATGGCATCCCTAAGTCTAAATATTGCTGTTACATTGTACACCTTCAATGTTGTCATAATTATGTACAATTCTGGCAAATTAATTACGGCCTTTGTTAGGAATAAATGGACTTCACACAGTTCGCAATGAGCCAGGTGGCCCAACTGCTGCATATACTCTGACTGCTTGCACGGAACGCAAGAGAAATGACACAATTTCCCTAGTTAAAAGAAATTCATGTTAGCAGGCAATATTAACTAAATATGCAGGTTTAAAAAATATATACTTGTGTATTGATTTTAAAGAAAGGCATTGATGTTTATGGTTAGGTACACATTGGTGCAACGACAGTGCTTTTTTCTGCAAATGCGCTTGTTAAATCAACCCGTTTGTCGAAGTAGGCTGTGTTCAATGAGAAATTAACAGGCACCACATCGATTGTACGCACGCAGGACACGCTAGATAAACTAGTAATATCATCAACCATGTGTAGTTAACTAGTGATTATGTTAAGATTTATTGTTTTTTATAAGATAAGTTTAATGCTAGCTAGCAACTTACCTTGGCTTCTTGCTGCCCTCGCGTAACAGGTAGTCAGCCTGCCACACAGGCTCCTCGTGGAGTGCAATGTAAGGCAGGTGGTTAGAGCATTGGACTAGTAACCGGAAGGTTGCAAAACGAATCCCCGAGCTGACAAGGTAAAAATCTGTTGTTCTGCCCCTGAACAAGGCAGTTAACCCACCGTTCCTAGGCCGTCATTGAAAATAAGAATGTGTTCTTAACTGATTGCCTAGTTAAATAAAGGTGTAAAAAAATATATACACACTGCCAAAAAAATAAAGGGAACACTTAAAACACAAATGTAACTCAAGTCATCACACTTCTGTGAAATCAAACTGTCCCACTTAGGAAGCAACACTGATTGACAATACATTTCACATGCTGTGTGCAAATGGAATAGACAACAGGTGGAAATTATATGCATTAGCAAGACACCCCCAATAAAGGAGTGGTTCTGCAGGTGGTGACCACAGACCACTTCTCAGTTCCTATGCTTCTGCTGATGTTTGTCACTTTTGAATGCTGGCGTGGCTCTCACTCTAGTGAGCATGAGACGGAGTCTACAACCCACACAAGTGGCTCAGGTAGTGCAGCTCATCCAGGATGGCACTCAATGCGAGCTGTGGCAGAAGGTTGCTGTGTGTCTTACGTCACGGTAGGTCGCACCGAGAGAAGGCCAGTACATCAGGAGACGTGGAGGAGCGCGTAGGAGGGCAACAACCCAGCAGCAGGACCGCTACCTCTGCCTTTGTGCAAGGAAGAGCAGCAGGAGCACTGCCAGAGCCCTGCAAAATGACCTCCAGCAGGCACAAATGTGCATGTGTCTGCTCAAACGGTCAGAAACATACTCTATGAGGGTGGTATGAGGGCCCGACGTCCACAGGTGGGGGTTGTGCTTACAGCCCAACACCGTGCAGGACGTTTGGCATTTGCCAGAGAACACCAAGATTGGCAATTCGCCACTGGCGCCCTGTGCTCTTCACAGATGAAAGCAGGTTCACACTGAGCACATGTGACAGACGTGACAGAGTCTGGGACGCCGTGGAGAACGTTCTGCTGCCTGCAACATCCTCCAGCATGACCGGTTTGGCGGTGAGTCAGTCATGGTGTGGGGTGGCATTTCTTTGGGGGGGCGCACAGCCCTCTATGTGCTCGCCAGAGGTAGCCTGACTGCCATTAGGTACCGAGATGAGATCCTCAGACCCCTTGTGAGACCATATGCTGGTGCGGTTGGCCCTGGGTTCCTCCTAATGCAAGACAATGTTAGACCTCATGTGGCTGGAGTGTGTCAGAAGTTCCTGCAAGAGGAAGGCATAGATGCTATGGACTGGCACGCCCGTTCCCCAGACCTGAATCCAATTGAGCACATCTGGGACATCTGTCTCGCTCCATCCACCAACGCCACGTTGCACCACAGACTGTCCAGGAGTTGGCCACCTCATCAGGAGCATGACCAGGCGTTGTAGGGAGGTCTACAGGCACGTGGAGGCCACAACACACTACTGAGCCTCATTTTGACTTGTTAAGGACATTACATCAAAGTTGGATCAGCCTGTAGTGTGGTTTTCCACTTTAATTTTGAGTGTGACTCCAAATCCAGCCTCCTCATGGGTTGATCAATTTGATTTCATTGATCATTTTTGTGTGATTTTGTTGTCAGCACATTCAACTATGTAAAGAAAAAAGTATTTCATAAGAATATTTCATTCATTCAGATCTAGGATGTGTTATTTTAGTGTTCCCTTTATTTTTTTGAGCAGTGTATTATAATTAAGTCTATGTTTGATATTTGATAGAGCAGTCTGACTGAGCGGTGGTAGGCAGGAGCAGGCTCGTAAGCATTCATTCAAACAGCACATTCCTGCATTTGCAACCAGCTCTTCGCTGTTCTTCAAGCATTGCGCTGTTTATGACTTCAAGCCTATCAACTCCCGAGATTAGGCTGGCAATACTATAGTGCCTATAAGAACATCCAATAGTCAAAGGTATATGAAATACAAATGGTATAGAGAGAAATAGTCCTATAATTCCTATAATAACTACAACCTCAAACTTCTTACCTGGGAATATTGAAGACTCATGTTAAAAGGAACCACCAGCTTTCATATGTTCTCATGTTCTGAGCAAGGAACTTAAAACGTTAGCTTTTTTACATGGCAAATATTGACCTTTTACTTTCTTCTCCAACACTTTGTTTTTGCCTGTTTTAAACAAATTGAACATGTTTCATTTTTTATTTGAGACTAAATTGATTTTATTGATGTATTATATTAAAATAAGTGTTCATGTCAGTATTGTTGTAATTGTCATTATTACATATATATATATAAAAAAAAATAAAAAAAATCTGCCGATTAATCATATTTTTTGGTCCTCCAATAATCGGTATCGGCGTTGAAAAATCATAATCGGTCGACCTCTAGCCCAAACACACCAAGACAATCGTGAAGAGGGCACGACAAAGCCTATTCCCCCCCAGGAAACTAAAAAGATTTGTCATGGGTCCTCAGATCCTCAAAAGGTTCTACAGCTTCAACATCGAGAGCATCCTGATTGGTTGCATCACTGCCTGGTACTGCAACTGCTCGGCCTCCGACCGCAAGGTACTACAGGGTAGTGCGTACGGCCCAGTACATCACTGGAGCTAAGCTGCCTGCCATCCAGGACCTCTACACCAGGCGGTGTCAGAGGAAGGCCCTAGAAATTGTCAAAGACCCCAGCCACCCCAGTCATAGACAGACTGTTCTCTCTACTACCGCATGGCAAGCGGTACCGGAGTGCCAAGTCTAGGACCAAAAGACTTCTCAACAGTTTTTACCCCCAAGCCATAAGACTCCTGAACAGGTAATCAAATGGCTACCCGGACTATTTGCATATTGTGCCACTCCCCAACCCCTCTTTTACGCTGCTGCTACTCTCTGTTTATCATATATGCATAGTCACTTTAACTATACATTAATGTACATACTACCTCAATCAGCCCAACTAACCAGTGCCCCCGCACATTGGCTACCCGGACTATCTGATTTGTGTCCCACCACCCACCACCCACTCTTTTACGCTACTGCTACTCTCTGTTTATCATATATGCATAGTCACTTTAACCATACCTACATGTACATATTACCTCAATCAGCCCGACTAACCGGTGCCTGTATGTAGCCTCGCAACTGTTATTTTTCACAGTTTTTTTTTTTACTGTTGTTTTTATTTCTTCACTTATCTATTGTTCACCTAATACCCTTTTTTACTTAGAAATTGCACTGTTGCTTAGAGCCTGTAAGTAAGCATTTCACTGTAAGGTCTACACCGGTTCTATTCGGTGCACGTGACAAATAAACTGATTTGATTCGGATGGGTGTGAACACCAAAATATGGCTCCATGTCTCTTTCATCCATTAAGCAGTGGTGTAAAGTACTGAAGTTAAAGTACTATTTAAGTATTTTTTTTGTGGTATCTGTATTTTACTACTTATATTTTTGACAACTTTTACATTCCTAAAGAAAATTGACTTTTACACCTTACATTTTACCCGACACTCAAAAGTACTCGTTACATTTTGAATGCTTAGCAGGACAAAAAAAGTATCAAATTTCGCACACTAAACAGAGAACATCTCTGGTCATCCTACTGCCTCTGATCGGACAGACTCACTAAACACAAATGCTTTTTTAAATGATGTCTGAGTGTTGGAGTGTGACCCTGGCTATCTGTAAATAAAATAAAAAAAATAAAAATTGTGCCATCTGGTTTGCTTAATCTTAGAAATGTTAACTTATTCATACTTTTACTTTAGATAATTAAGTATATTTTAGCAACTACATTTACTGTTGATACTTAAGTATATTTAAAACCAAATACTTTTACTCAAGTAGTATTTTACTGGGCGACTTTCACTTGAGTCATTTTCTATTAAGATATCTTTACTTTTACTCAAGTATGAGATTTTAGTACTTTTTCCACCACTGATTACAAGTGAATTAGATGTGGCTAGAGGTTAATTTGAAAATAATCACTACTCACTTGTCACAGTTCCCCTGCAATAGGAAGTAGCCGCTGAGGCAGCTCTCACACTTGTCCCCCACACTGTTGTTCTGGCAGCTCACACAAACCGCTGAGTCCTCTGTAGGACCCTCCGACACCCACTGAACAATCTGATAAAGGAGAGGGAGTTCAACAAGAGAATTGCAGTTAAATGACATCCAAGGTGGTATACCCATTCCTACACTGAGTTTCTAGCTTGCACATAAATCTCTTTAATTACTTGTTACTTTTATTTCTTATTCTTATCCGTATTTTTTTTAACTGCATTGTTGGTTAGGGGCTTGTAAGTAAGCATTTCACTGTAAGGTCCACACCTGTTGTATTCGGCGCATGTGACTAATAAAATTTGATATGACCACAAAAGATATTGTTGATCAGATCCAAAGTAATCCATTAATAAACTCAAAGCAAGTTGGAAAGAACATATAAATGAAGTAAAACAGACAGTGAGTCACTTACGCTGTCTGGGTCCAGAGGGTGGTCTTGGGGGTGGTCTAGCGCCCTCTTGAGTTCGTCCCGGGACAGACACACTGCGCTGTTCCCCCTGCAGAACTCCCGACAGGGGCGGCACGTCCCCCCGCCCACCGCCAACCCCACATACAGGGGCTTACACTTCTCACAGTGATCACCCTGGAACAGGAGAGAGAGAGAGCCACAAACATCAGTATATGATACACTGAATGAAATGAGCATCTGACCTGGGACCTGGGATCAGCACCAGTGTGTCACTAGTGTTTTGGCACTCAAGATATACATTGGSCTGTGACATGCATAATCTTACAGTTGATGTGCTGAAATACTGTGTGTGTGTGTATATATGTGTGTGTGTCTGCCCCACTCACCATAGTGTTGTTTTTACACTCCAAACACTTGTCAGGCTCAGACACTCCTTTACAGTTGCTGTGTTTGTTACAGCGACACTGAGACGAGCAGTTGTCCCCCACAAAGCCAAAGTGACACTGACACACTCCCGGGGACACACAGGTCCCGTTGACACAGCCCTGAGCACAGACTGGCTCACACTGGCCTGACACACTGCAGGGAGGGAGTAAAGAGAAAGAGGAGAAACTTAAACGGATACTATGTATGTATGCATATATGTAATGTATGTATGTATACCTACTGAATTTGTAGCTCTGTTTATTTCCAAGTTTTAATGTCACATGCACAAGTACAGTGAAATGCCTTTCTTGCAAACTCAAAACCCAACAATGGAATYATCAATGTATTACTAGAAAAAAACACGAGAAATAAGAAATATGAAATAGAGTAAGCAATAAGGATACTATATACAAGAAATATTTTTTWAAAGTCTGTTCCAATACCATATTTACATGTGCAGGGATACTGGAGTGATGGAGGTAGATATGTATAGGGGTAAAGTGACTGACTAGGCAACAGGATATAACATAAACAGATTAGCAGCAGCTTGTATGTGAGTGAGTGGGAGGGTGTGTAGAGTCAGTTTAAATGTATGTGCATATAATGTGTGAGTGAGCAGATGATGGAGTGAGTGTTTGTGTGTGAGTGTGTTGGAGTGACAGTGTGTGTAGGGCCCTGTGAGAGTGCAAATATTGAAATAAAAGGTCAATAAAGATACAAGACAAACTCAGTCTGTGTAGTTATTCTGTTAGCTAATTATCAGGCTTATTGTTTGGGGATAGAAGCTGTTTAAGAGCCTGTTGGTGTCAGACTTGATGCATAGGTACCGCTTGCTGTGCGGAAGCAGAGAGAATAGTCTATGGTTGGAGACTTTAACAATTTTTTGGGCCTTCCTTCCACACCTCCTGATAAAGATGTCCTGTCCTGGCAGGGAACTCGGCCCCAGTGATGTACTGGGCTGCCCGCACAACCCTTCATGCGATCGAGGTCGGTGCTATTGCCATACCAAGCAGTGATGCAGCCAGTCAAGATGCTCTCAATGATACAGCTGTAGAACCTTTTCAGGATACTATGTACAGTGGGGAGAACAAGTATTTGATACACTGCCGATTTTGCAGGTTTTCCTACTTACAAAGCAGTTAAGGTCGTTAATTTGTATCACTAGTAGTACACTTCAACTGGAGAGACGGAATCTAAAACAAAAATCCAGAAAATCACATTGTATATTTTTAAGTAATTCATTTGCATTTTATTGCATGACATAAGTATTTGATCACCTACCAACCAGTAAGAATTCCGGCTCTCACAGACCTGTTAGTTTTCTTTAAGAAGCCCTCCTGTTCTCCACTCATTACCTGTATTAACTGCACCGTTTGAACTCGTTACCTGATAAAAGACACCTGTCCAACACTCAATCAAACAGACTCCAACCTCTCCACAATGGCCAAGACCAGAGAGCTGTGTAAGGACATCAAGGATAAAATTGTAGACCTGCACAAGGCTGGGATGGGCTACAGGACAATAGGCAAGCAGCTTGGTGAGAAGGCAACAACTGTTGGCGCAATTATTAGAAAATAGAAGAAAATAGAAGAAGTTCAAATGATGGCAATCACCCTCGGTCTGGGGCTCCATGCAAGATCTCACCTCGTGGGGCATCAATGATCATGAGGAAGGTGAGGGATCAGCCCAGAACTACACGGCAGGACCTGGTCAATTGACCTGAAGAGAGCTGGGACCACAGTCTCAAAGAAACCATTAGTAACACACACTACGCCGTCATGGATTAAAATCCTGCAGCGCACACAAGGTCCCCCTGCTCAAGCAGGCGCATGTCCAGGCCCGTCTGAAGTGCCAATGACCATCTGGATGATCCAGAGGAGGAATGGGAGAAGGTCATGTGGTCTGATGATTCAAAATAGAGTTTTTGTCTAAACTCCACTCGCCCGTTTGGAGGAAGAAGAAGGATGAGTACAACCCCAAGAAACACCATCCCAACCGTGAAGCATGGAGGTGGAAACATCATTCTTTGGGATGCTTTTCTGCAAAGGGACAGGACGACTGCACCGTATTGAGGGGAGGATGGATGGGGCCATGTATTGCGAGATCTTAGCCAACAACCTCCTTCCCTCAGTAAAGCATTGATGATGGTCTGGCTGGGTCTTCCAGCATGACAACGACCCGAACACACACAGCCAGGGCAACTAAGGAGTGGCTCCGTAAGAAGTATCTCAAGGTCCTGGAGTGGCCTAGCCAGTCTCCAGACCTGAACCCAATAAAAAATCTTTGGAGGGAGCTGAAAGTCCGTATTGCCCAGCGACAGCCCCGAAACCTGAAGATCTTGAGAAGGTCTGTATGGAGGAGTGGGCCAAAAATCCCTGCTGCAGTGTGTGCAAACCTGGCAAGAACTACACGGAAACGTATGATCTCTGTAATTGCAAACAAAGGATTCAGTACAAATATTAAGTTCTGCTTCTGATGTATCAAATACTTATGTCTTGCAATAAAATGCTAATTAATTACTTAAAAATCATACAATGTTGATTTCGGGATTTTGTTTTAGATTCCGTCTCTCACAGTTGAGAAGTGACCTATGATAAAAATTACAGACCTCTACATGCTTTGTAAGTAGGAAAACCTGCAAAAATCGCAGTGTATCAAATACTTGTTCTCCCACTGTATGTATAACCAACTGAATATGTACCATGTTTGCAGGACAAGGTGGATGTAACTAGATTGATGATTAATAGATGATTGGTTGTGTGTGTATAGCCGGAGGATCCAAGTTCTGCTACTTCTCTCGTTAAAATGAATATTGTGACGTGCTTCCTACCGGCTGAGAACGTAGCCCTGCTTGCCTAGGTCATGGATCCTGCCAAGGTCATGCGCGTCCCTGGTGATGTTACAGTGTTTGCGTTTGGCACATCTCATCCTCTCCTGGCATGGAGGAAGACCAGCTGCTGTTCCTCTGGGGACTACACCTCCCCACTCACACCTGACACACACATGGCGGAAAGTGAGAGAAGAAGAGGATACTGAAAATAGTTTCGGAGTAAACATAACACTAAATGTCAGACATCTAAATTCTATTCTATAAAAGCTCATATTTTATTCTCTCTTATAATATACACACACACACACACCACACACACACACACACACACACACAACACACAAAACACACACACACCAACACAGGATGAGATCTATTATTCTATCCTGTAAAAGGATATTCTCAAAGATCTACTCAATTCTGTCCCCTCACCTCGAGGCCTCCCTGCTGGCAGCGTCCAGCCCCTTGCCGCCCCGGCAGCACACCAGCCACATGGGGCCAAGCGAGCTGTAGAGCCTGGGTGAGCGGCCACTAGGACAGGAGTCCCACCAGACAGCAGACGACCAACTGACCCGCTCACAGCGCAGAGGCACGAGGACGACTCGCACACTGAGGAGAGGAGAGGGGCAAGGAGGGCAGAAAATATAACATATATTCTTTTTTAAGCTACAATGCAGAAATATATTTTTTGCAAAAATAGACACAGATATGCCCCTACCCCACCACCCACACAACAGTCTGTCTCCCGTACTTACCTGCTGCAGTGCCATGCTCCACACACACTCTGCCAGCCCCGTCTGAGCCCCGAGCCCAGCAGACGCTGCAGGTGCTAGTGTGGCAGGGTGGGCAGGGCAGAGGGGGGGAGGACTCCACCTGCATGGGGGACACGTTGAGCAGGGCGTAGCTGAAGCACGTCCAGTCGTAGGTGGGGTTCACACTCAGGATGCGCCTGGTCTCGCCTGGAGGAACCGCAACACAAGATGTAAGAGAGTGGTTCTCAGTTATTCCAGCCACAACTTAGTCTAGTGGTCAATCCAAGACTCCTGTCCCTAGCAATAGAAGGTGAATGGAGGTGTCTCTCGTCTCTCACCAGTGCGTTTGAACTGGCGTGTCCACATGCACTTCCCTGAGGCGGTGCACTTGGGGCAGTCGGAGGCCTCACAGCTGGTCTCAGTACAGTTGCTGGACAGGAAGATCTCTCTCTGGTTGATCCTGCAGTCGTGTTCTGAGGTGCAGCTGACTGTACTGCTGATGCATGCTCCCTCTGGACAGTTGGTGCACCACTTACACTGCAGAGCAGACTGGGACTGACAGAGAGGGGAGATTAGTGTGTGTGTATGTGTGTGTACTGTCTGAGCTGATGTTTGTGTGCATTTGCGTGTGTGTATTACCTGTGAGGGGCTAGAGAAGGTCCTGGGGTGGCGTGCCAGACACTCGCTGCAGGTCTTCAGTCTGCGACACTGGTCTGGTAGACGAGGGGTGGGGGAGCAGGGAGACTGACCAATGGAACAGCCCAGTCTGAGAGAGAGGGACAAAACACCATAAAGAGGGAGAGAAGGGATAGTTTGTCACTAATTCTGAGATAGGGAAAGAATAAACATGATTACACAAAGTGACAACGCCAAGACACACCTCCAAAATAAAAGACACAGTCAACAACTTGGAAACAACATCATTCCAATGATAACCATAGCTGTACCTCTCAGCAGTATCGGAGGCGGCGCAGGTGCCCCTGCACCAGACACAGCTGCCTGTGGTGGTGTTGCAGGCCTCGGGCGTGGGCAGCAATGTACAGGGGTCAGAGGGAAGGGTCAGGGTGAGAAGACGCCCCAGGGTGACCCCATTGAACCCCCCAGAGAGGAACAGCCGCCCACCCCAGCCCACCATGGCCAGAGACACTGAACGGTTAACCGGCTCGCCCACCGCCGAGTCTGAGCGAGAGGAAGGATAATCTCCACATCATCAAACTGAGCATATATGCAGTGTTTTGGCTAGCCACATGTAGTGTCAGTCACACAGTTACCTGGCTGTATCCAGGTGTTACAGTTGATCTGGTACAGAGACACTGTATTGCTGTAGTCCTCCACTCCTGTCCTCCCTCCCACGATCACCATGGTGTCTTTTATCAGGGCTGCAGCGTGGAAGAAACGGGACAGGGGCTGGGGAGAGAGAGGGAGAAAGTGAGAGGGAGAAAGAAAAAAGAACGTGTTAACTTCTTTGGGACWGGGGGGCAGTATTGAGTAGCTTGGATAAAAAGGTGCCCAGAGTACACTGCCTGCTACCCAGTCCCAGTTGCTAATAAATGCATATTATTAGTATATTTGGATAGAAAACACTCTGAAGTTTCTAAAACTGTTTGAATGATGTCTGTGAGTATAACAGAACTCATATGGCAGGCAAAAAACTGAGAGAAAAAAATCCAACCAGGAAGTGGGAAATCTGAGGTTTGTAGTTTTTCAACTCATTGCCTATCGAATACACAGTGTCTATGGGGTCATTTTGCACTTCCTACGGCTCACACTAGATGTCAACAGTCTTTAGAACCTGGTTTGATGCTTCTACTGTGAAGTGGGGCCGAATGAGAGGGGATTGAGTAAGGTCTGCCATGAGCTGAACATGCGCTGAACATGCGCTGACCATGCGCGTTCACGTGAGAGTGAGCTCTGTTCCATCACATTTCTGAAGACAAAGGAATTCTCCGGTTGGAACATTATTGAAGATTTATATTAAAAACATCCTAAAGATTGATTGTATACTTCGTTTGACATGTTTCTACGGACTGTAATATGACTTTTCGTCTGAACTTTTGCCTGGACCTGCCCGCGCATCATGAGTTTAGATTGTGTACTGAACGCGCAAACAAAACTGAGTTATTTGGACATAAATGATGGACATTATCGAACAAAATAAACATTTATTGTGGAACTGGGATTCCTGGGAGTGCATTCTGATGAAGATCATCNAAACATTTATTGTGGAACTGGGATTCCTGGGAGTGCATTCTGATGAAGATCATCAAAGGTAAGTGAATGTTTATAAAGTTATTTCTGACTTCTGTTGACTGCACAATATGGCGGATATCTTTTTGTCTTGTTTGGGCTCTGAGCGCCGTACTCAAATTATTGCATGGTTTGCTTTTTCGAAATCTGACACAGCGGTTYCATTAATATGAGAAAAATTGTTACGATATAATGTCGTCATCAATTAAGACCAGCCTGGGAACATGTAAAAGCTGTTTAAATACCGGTTAGCTAGTTGTGAAAAAAGCATGTTCTCGTGGTAAAGCTGCCGTYGTAGTACATACCTTATTCCCCTGTGAGGGGACCAGTAGGGACCAGGCGAGGTTGGCATAGTAGAGACTGTAGAGCTCTCCTGAGGGCTCCACTGTCTCCACGTGGAAGCGGTAGCCTCCGAACACATACACGGCGTCCGTCTGCTCGTGGTACACAGCCGAGTGGCCATACAGACCTGAAGAGAGGACAGGACACACAGGAGTCAGTCAAGAGGCAASACGGGAGGGTTAAGGGTTAATCAACAGACTGGTAAATTATGCAACATCATAAGGGACAGCAGTTTACAGTTCATGGTGTCAGAAATGACTCTTTGCTCCAACCATAATGGATGCACCTCAATCTTTATATTCTATGCCTACTTAGTGGGAGAGGTTCCACAAAAGCTGAGTAGGGACTTTCCAGATTGCCAGGTACTAAGTGAGTTAATGAGTGCAGGTGGAGATAGGTCCTTCTGACCTGTAGGAGGTGTGCCGGTGTGGGGGGCGARGGTCCAGTTGCCAGAGTGGATGTTGAACTCCAGCAGGTGATGGTTGAAGCCGRTCTCTGGAGAGTAACCTCCGATGAGCAGCATAGAGGAGTCCCGACGCACCGTTAGAGTATGACCTGCCACCGGTGGCAGCACTGAGCTCTGTGGGGGAAGAGGACACAGACTAATTGGTTACGGTACATAGAACAAGTCTATAGTAAATTGAATCGTGGGGTGTAGGCTGACAGTTAACTACCAATATTTTATGTTTAGTGTTTTTTTGTTCATATATTTTCCCAAGTAAGGCAAGATGGTGGATTACTAAAACTAAACAAACCAACTCTGACCTTGTGCTGTCTCCACACCAGACTGCTGAGGTTGAGGCTCCACGTGTCCATGGCGACGCCCTTCTGCGTGACACCGCCCACCACCAGCATGAGGTTGTGAGTGGCTCCCTGGGCGTCAGAGAGAGGCTCGTGACTGGCCAGAAGGGCAGAGGCGTGGTGGTAGCGGGGGCTGGGGGTGGAGCCTTCCTCCACTGAGCTGGTCAGCATCTGAGTCCAGCGCCGCTCCAACACAGAGTACCTGAACCCACCAATCAACACAGAGAGGGAAGAGAGACATACAGAGAAACTAACTGATATGATTTACTGGTAATTTCAAACAATTACAACAAAAAATTGCTGTCTCATAAAAGGCATCTTTAAATGAACGCTAATAAAAACACAGCCATTAAAAAGTCATCCCCCCCACCTGTAGACGTTTCCCAGGATGCCCTCTGAGAGAGAGAGGCCTCCATACATCCAGAGGTTCCCCTGGGGCCCAGACACTAGAGAATGGCCCATCCGGTGGAGGAACCTGTGGGCCTGGTTCTGTGGAGGGAGGGGGAAGTTTAACACTGTGACACTCTGTGGTGGGAGTGTTTTTATATATGTGTGTCCTGGTTCTTACCGCTGTGAGCTGTGTGTCCAGTAGGGTTTCCCAAACTAGGCTGCTGGAGTCCAGAGGGGTGGAGCAGTCAGAGCCGCCCCAACCGTCTGCACACACACACACTCCCAGAGACTAAAACGTACACATAGAGAGAGAGAGGGTTAACATTAGAGACACACAAGAGACTGTAATATATAGGAACAGGATAAACAAAGAGGAAAACATCAAAACACCAACAAAACAACAATGAGCAGTCACACTGTCTTGCAGTAACAGTGCTACTGTTCCCTCTCACCAAGTTGCAGGAGCCTCGGCCCTCTGCTAGCCCACAGCCCTCGGGACAGAGGGGCCTGTCGCAGTACGGTCCCCCATACCCCTGAGTACACTGGCACAGCCCCCCGCTGCACTGCGCCCCTCCCTGGCATACGGGTGARCCATCCTCCCCCGCCTCAGAACCCTGGCGACAGCGCCGCACCCAGAAGGAGGCGTTGAAACCCTGAGGGCGGTCGGACGAGACGTTGGCCTCAAAGTACACAGAGATCACACCTGGGAGAGAGAGAAAAACAGAGGGATCAGAGAGGGAATCTTTCAATACTACTCATGATATTTACAGTCAGAAAATAAGTAGGAGAAAAACTTTATTTTAAAACTTTTTAAAAAATGACTAGAAGTTTTAACCTGAAGTGGCCTCCACTGTGATTGGCTGAGTCCGGGTCGTCCCACAGAACGCGCCAATCAGGTTGTGGTCCGAGTGCACCACCCCGTTGCTCAAGAAACGAGGCAGGCCGTCAAACACGTAAACGTAGGAGCTCTGTGTGTGAGAGACAGCAAATACATCTCAGGCCATGGGAATGCTGGTGGCTCTGTTCACTACAGCAAAATAAACACCAGTCTGTGTTGTAGGAGTTAGTGTGTAGTTAGTACTCACAGTGCACTGTGTGTAGGAGTCTGGGTGCAGGGTGAGAGCGACAGGAGGGCACAGCTCGCCCGGCACACAGGGGGCCAGGTTCTCAGAGACAGACAGGACCCACAGACAGTGGGAGAGTCCCCCCTTCCCCCCGACGCCCCCTCGCCACCCCAGGGAGGACGAGATGGGGAGCTCAGAGAGGGGTGACTGGTGGGACAGGATCACAGAGCGCCCCTGACACTGGCGGAAACAGGTGCCATTATTCCTGAGGAAGAGAGAGTTGTATAAGTGATATGCATTAAGTGAGAGAAATTCAAACGTATAGTGAAGCAGGTTCTTAATTACAGAGCACATAGCAACTAGTTGCTGATGCACAGTACACATACTGTTCTATAAAACAGATCATTTACAGAATGCCTATTATTTGTAATGCTGCAAAACTAATTTCCTCACTGGGGGTAATAAATCCATCCATCTAGAGTCCATTGTCTGTCCCCCTCACCTGGGGTCTCCGTAGTATCCAGGCAAGCAGGATTCACAGTGTGGTCCCTGGGTGTGGTGTGTGCAGTAGCATTGGCCTGTCTGYTTGTGGCAGWAGCCKAGGAGMGGGCCTCCATGGCCGTTACACTGGCAGGGCACACAGCCCCCGCCCCCGGCCAGCGCAGAACCAAAACTCCCTGGTCGACAGTGCTCACACTGGAGACCCATTGTCCAATCTGAGGAGAAGGGAGAAC